>NW_023458569.1:1394255-1395767 GCF_013731165.1 Rhagoletis pomonella | reverse complement strand
AGGTTTTTTCTTAACAGCGGTCGTCCCTCGGCAGGCAATGGCAAACCTCCGAGTGTATTTCTGCCATCAAAAACAGCTTCTCATAAAAATACAATCGCCGTTCGGAGTCGGCGTAAAACCGTAGGTCTCTCCGCTTTGTGTGACAACATCAAGGCGCACGCCACAAGTCGGAGGAGAAGCTCGGCCAAACACTAACATATGTGTAAGCGCCAATCTATTATTATTATTTTTTTTTTTTTCGTAGGAGAGGGAAATGCTTTATGCACTGGCCGGGGGCGCTAGTCTCTATACTACCTTCCCCGAGTGTGGGACTCCCACCGAATTATTATTATATTCATATTATAAATTTCTTTCCAAAAGTGTAGCCTAATTTACTGCATTAATTAAAATCGAAAGCTTTAATGCATGCGATAAAGTCATATCGTTCAAAATGCCTAAATATTTTAAACGATTATTTAAAGAAAAAGAAAAAATGGACAGGTATGTAATTACACACTATGATTGTTTGCAAAAAAAAAAAATAGTCAAAGCCAGTTTTTCCAAATGGCAAGTAATTTTTAAATACAAAAAAAAAACACAAAAGACAGCCAACAAACCAAGGTACATTGAACAGGTAGTATCAGTAGAGCAGCTGATTTGATTTATTTTCAAATTATTTGGTCTCGAAAATGTCAAATATTTTTAATTTTTTCTCACAAAAATTCTGAATTGTTAAAATCCATTTGCATCTGAAACCTTTTTCCATACAAAACAAGCGATTGAATAGCAGCTTTTGGAACGTTCGCCCAACTCAGCAGCACGACCGCTGATTACTGGGCCTTGCAAAGGATGGATCAATGCTTCGAGAAGCAAACAAATTTACTAGGAAAGAAAATTGCATCAATTTTAATTTTTTCCAATTTCAATTTTTTATTTTTTATAATTTTTTGTATTTCACATGGCACGCTTTGATTTAGAAGAAAAAATTCAGAACAGTTTTTGACACTTTCGATACCAGAAGCAACAACAAAATACACGCAAATGTTGTTTTTGCTCTACTGATACTACCTGTTTAATGTGCCTTGCAACAAACAAATTTTTAAAAATCAATGGGAATTTTTAGCAGCAAATTTTTGGTTATCCTAAAATTCCATGGGTATAAAACTGTGCTCGATCCGTTCACAGTCATTTAAGCTGAATGGGATAAAGAGTACGTTCACGTTTGTCAAAATCCGAAAAATGTGTTTTTACGTGACAAGTAATACGATACAGCATGTGACGATTCGAGCCCAGCTTACCCAAAATTGTTTTAAAAATTCAAAGTAAAAAGTTCGAAATTTAGACCAATTTTTTTGAATTTTTCTAAATGTTGATAATATATCTTGAACCCTTGATTTTTATGGATTTGGTTAAAGCCAAAACAATATTCTTATACCAGTCGGTATTTGTCCCTAATAACTCCAGTCGAAGTCTTTCCAAATAATCAAGTTTCATCACTTTCACTTTTGGTTGAATGAAACCGAGAAGATGACA
>NW_023458569.1:1391502-1394155 GCF_013731165.1 Rhagoletis pomonella | reverse complement strand
AGTTTCATCACTTTCACTTTTGGTTGAATGAAACCGAGAAGATGACATTCATATCAGGGATGAAAAAGTAGGTACAATTGTACCGCTTTCCGACGTTTGATGACTTAGAGGTACATTAGGTACAGTCACTAGATTTTAGGTACAATCAGCTTTTGATCAGATGCATTTTTAGTTTTTTTCTTTCTGCTTTACCGTGCTAATGTATTTACTTGTAGGCACGGGAGAAGCTTCACTTTCATTTTGCAGAATAAACAATTCTAAAGAAAAGTGGTCAAAAATAAGAAATTAAAAAAGTCATATTATGTATTTTCATAAACATTTTACAGCAGCCACTACGAAAAATTAACACTTTACTTAGCTATCCTCAAATTCGTAATTTTTTTCTATTAATTTTAACGCTTACTTTCACTAAGTCAAATTCAATGGCATTTGTGGTCAAATGAGTGAAAACAAATTGTCAAGTAGGACTAGAAAATGGTCTCTTGATTTATTTAGATCAGATTAGGCCTTCAGGCGTGTACATGCGCTGCTAAAGCGGCTATTTGTAAATGTTAACATATGTTGACAAAAATTTGTTGTCAAAATATGACATAATGAAAACCAGCCTTTATTCGTCCGTACAGTGCATTGTCTAGGATGTCTTCAAATTTCATATTTTCTTTAGATGAGAACTATAGCCATTTGACCCCCATTCACTTTTTGATTTCTGGAAATATATTTAAAATGCTTTCGAAGTTACTTACGGCAATTTGATTATTTTCTGTAGACTTGCAGCACCTATTAAAAGGAATCGGATATATTAGCAGACTTTTCCTGTTGTTTTATAAAATCTGAATAAAGAAGTATACTTCGCAAAGTGTGTTTTCTTTTCTGTCTTTTCCGCCAATATTTTTCAGTAGTCAAAATTAGACAAAAACAACGCTTCTCCGATTCCCATTAGACTATAGTCTATAGATATAGGCTCAGTTAAAATAAACCTAATCATGCTTTAAGTACATCCATCTTTCGTATTCATGTTTTAAATAAAATTTATAAAAAAATCTACAAATGGATGATGTAACTTTGTTTAGGTACAATCTGTCTCATTTAGGTACATTTATTTTATGATATTAGGTACAATTTGAAATTTCCATTTTTCATCCATGATTCATATGATCTCAAATACCATATATTTAGTTAAGTAAAAGTAAAAACTTAAATTTTTATTGAAATAACTAAAAAAAAAATACAAAATATAGTTTTTATTAAAATAACTAAACAATTATTGGTAGATAAAAAATATTGGGGCGTATTCTTGTTTTCGTACGAATCGAAAATCATGAAATTTTCCTATCATTTTCTATACAAAAATTTCGAATTTTCGATTCGTACGAAAACCAGAATACGCCCCATTATCCAGATTTGGTAGATTTTTTTCAAGTGGATGGTAGGTATTTTTTTGTCTGACAGCCCTGTAGTGCGACTAACTTTTAACAATGCAACTTGTCGAGTTGTAAGCTAACAATAGCCCTGGTCGCGTACGCACTATCCAGTACTAATTTTACTGGCTTTTTACTGGAAGGCGTTTTCGGTCGTAAAAACTTGCAAGAAACCAGCAAAAGAGAGAGAATTGAGAGAGCAAAAATTACAGCAGAACTTGCAAGTTTTACTGGATAAATTTTTATTAGTAACTATTTGCTAGTAAGAAAAACAGCTGGTGGCATGATGCTTAATGCAATTCACATTACTAAAAGAATTGTTTGTGGTGATTTTAGAGTTGCAATTAACAAAATAAACCTATTTAAATATATATTAGGGTGGGAAATACTAATTTTTTTTGGAAATAACAAATTAATCAGCTGTTCATAAAAGTTGCAACTTCTTGCTGGTTTTGCGTTTTCATACTTTCTCCCATTGTTCTCTCATTGGGAGTAAATAATGGCTTACTCTCCGGAATTTGGTTACTGACAAGTTACTGGATATTTTTTGCTGGAGAATACGAAAACACAACTAATATTTGTTGTTTTCAGTAACGATTGTGCGATTCACTAACTGTGCTGCCCCTAATGGGCACAAATTCGTTGCATATGCCAAGCCGCTCGTATGAGCACAAAGTTCACAAGCATTTTATATGGAAGAAAATGCGCAACACCCTTGGGCTACAAAACTGCATGCCCGAAAATCGTAAAAAGATTCTGAATAAAAAATTCGAAATCTTGGTGAACATCTTTTTAAGTTTGATTGATTTTTGTGAACTTTGTGCAAGCTATGAAAGTTTTATTTATGTGGTTTCAGTTGTTATATAGTAGAAGGAACTATATTTTACATGAAAATTGTTAAAAATAAATAAATGCACATAAGTAGAAAACAACATAATTTTAAATTTTGCAACTATATTGTACTCGCAGCTGTAAATAAAAAGTTTACAAAAAACATTTAACATGAAAAAGATTGTTAATATTTAAAAAAAAATACTCTATGCACATTTTGTACATATGCATTTTCTACGATTTTATTATGCTAGTGTCATTATGATTAGAAAGAAATATTTAAATATGCACATTAGGGTGGTCCAAAAATGTACGGGATAAAAGCAAAGTCGGAAATTTAATGCTCTCACCCCCTAGGATTGTTCTATACCGAAAAAAACCCATGTTTTTTTATTTTAAAATTA
>NW_023458569.1:1389672-1391402 GCF_013731165.1 Rhagoletis pomonella | reverse complement strand
TGTTTTTTTATTTTAAAATTAAAATATATTTAGAGGTCGCTCAAAGCGCTCAAAGTTCCCCATGTATTTTGTATGGGGAAAAAAGACTTTTCATAGAAATGGCATAGAATCCTTGGAAATCAAAATTTTTCAATCTGAAAACTCTGCTTCTCTTCAGAAGACTTCAGAGAATAGTGCCCAATTGTTTATTTAAACGTTTTTAATTTAAACTATTTTTTCTTTTTTTCTTTTTTATATTTCTGTTTGTATATTTGATTTTTTTTGGGATATTTCGGAGACCCTTAAAAAATAGTTAAAATTAAAAAATGTTTAAATAAACAATTGGGCATTATTCTCTGAGGTCTTCTGAAGAGAAGTAGAGTTTTCAGATTGAAAAAATTTGATTTCCATGGATTCTATGCCATTTCTACGAAAAGTCTTTTTTCCCCATACAAAATACATTGGAAACTTTGAGCGCTTTGAGCGACCTCTAAATATATTTTGATTTTAAAATAAAAAAACATTGGTATATTTTTTTTCAGTATAGAACAATCCTAGGGGGTGAGAGCATTAAATTTCCGACTTTACTTTTTTGGACCACCCTAATGCACATCCATTTATTATATTCAAGGCAAATTCAGTTCTTGTAAAATAAAAAAGTTAAAATGTAAGAAATATTGGTTCGTAAACTAATTAAATAAATAATTAATAAATAAAATAAAAAAACTTTTTAATATACAACGCTTTTATAAATCGACTAAAAAGTAGAAAATAATATTTCTCAGTCCCACAGAATTTGTTTTGATAACTTTTGATTTTGAAATTTTAGCAAAAGTCATTATAAACAATTAATGACATTGAAAAAGAAAAACGTGAAGCGCATGCAGTACAAAGCATTCGATTTCATTGGCAATAATCAAACTACATAACATTCTACAGCGAAAGTACAAATTTGAGATCGATTTTAAGCGGTCGTTATTCATATGCCCACATACATACATATGTTACTTTTCATATCAATTCAAGTGTATTACTTGCGCCCCACGCTTTTCATTTTCAATGTCATTAATTGTTTATAATGACTTGCTGAAATTTCAAAATCAAAAGTTATGAAAACAAATTGTGTGGGACTGAGAAATATTATTTTCTACTTTTTAGTCGATTTATAAAAGCGTTGTATATTAAAAAGTTTTTTTTTATTTTATCTATTTTCTACTTTTTAGTCTTGTCTGTACAAAATTTAACAATAGATATTAAAATAATTAAACTTGCAGTGAAAGAGAACAGAAGACTATGCAAGCACAATGTGGTTTGCTCACATTTAGTATAAACATACATATGTACATTCACTACATATAGCAGCAGTTTATTTCATTTAAAGAAATGGCGTGTCGTCCATTTCCGCTGTGACGTATATAAATAGTGCATATATTTAGGCGCAATATTTAACTTCTTCTGGCGGGGCGACATCTACCTCTAGCGTTTTTCAAATTGTATGTCTTTGATATGATACCTACGACGAGGTTGATATCTAGACTAGGTTTGCCATAAATACCTTTGCTATATTTATAGTATGGTGGTCTGGACATACAACATTGCAAGTTGATAAAAGCGTTGTAAAATAGAACTTCGCAAGGCGTTCAAGGTAGGATAAATTGGAGACTATCGACCCGTTGAAATAAAGTAGGACGGGCCATCGATATATACTAGAGTCCAGCGCAATTGTATTTGCCGCATTTCATTCAATAAGT
>NW_023458569.1:1388530-1389572 GCF_013731165.1 Rhagoletis pomonella | reverse complement strand
ATTTTATATGGAAGAAAATGCGCAACACCCTTGGGCTACAAAACTGCTTACCCGAAAATCGTAAAAAGATTCTGAATAAAAAATTCGAAATCTTGGTGAACATCTTTTTAAATTTGATTGATTTTTGTGAATTTTGTGCAAGCTATGAAACTGTTATTTATGTGGTTTCAGTTGTTATATAGTAGAAGGAACTATATTTTACATGAAAATTGTTAAAAATAAATAAATGCACATAAGTAGAAAACAACATAATTTTAAATTTTGCTACTATATTGTACTCGCAGCTGTAAATAAAAAGTTTACAAAAAACATTTAACATGAAAAAGATTGTTAATATTTAAAAAAAAAATACTCTATGCACATTTTGTACATATGCATTTTCTACACGATTTTATTATGCTAGTGTCATTATGATTAGAAAGAAATATTTAAATATGCACATTAGGGTGGTCCAAAAATGTATGGGATAAAAGTAAAGTCGGAAATTTAATGCTCTCACCCCCTAGGATTGTTCTATACCGAAAAAAATATACCCCTGTTTTTTTATTTTAAAATCAAAATATATTTAGAGGTCGCTCAAAGCGCTGAAAGTTTCCCATGTATTTTGTATGGGGAAAAAAAGACTTTTCGTAGAAATGGCATAGAATCCATGGAAATCAAAATTTTTCAATCTGAAAACTCTGCTTCTCTTCAGAAGACTTCAGAGAATAATGCCCAATTGTTTATTTAAACGTTTTTAATTTAAACTATTTTTTATTTTTTTCTTTTTTATATTTTTGTTTGTATATTTGATTTTTTTTGGGATATTTCGGAGACCCTTAAAAAACGAATTCTACGAAAAGTCTTTTTTTCCCCATACAAAATACATTGGTAACTTTGAGCGCTTTGAGCGATCTCTAAATATATTTTGATTTTAAAATAAAAAAACAGGAGTATATTTTTTTTCAGTATAGAACAATCCTAGGGGGTGAGAGCATTAAATTTCCGACTTTACTTTTTTTTGGACCACCCTAATGCACATCCATATATGATATTCATATTT
>NW_023458569.1:1384625-1388430 GCF_013731165.1 Rhagoletis pomonella | reverse complement strand
GTATATTTGGCAGAGCTGTAAAATGATTGAATCAATAGGATCAGCATTCACTCGACATTCTTTTCAAAATTATGATTGTTTGTTTGTATAAAAAAAGCCTCATTCCTGAGTGGCTTAAAATGCTTGAAAACAAATAAACTGTGTTGTGTTTTTGAATGGTAGATTGACATTCAGTATGGAATGTGAATGTAACAGAAGCATTCGCACACACACATGATTGTATATTTAAAATGAATGCACACGTTTTTACCATTCAGTACTAATACTTTTTTCCCAGGGTTGATATATTTTATACTTTAAAGTTTAAACATATCTGGAATTGAAAAAATACATATATGTATACGTATGTATGTATTTCAACGCGTATGTATAGACGTTTTCTGACATTAACCCATGGCTAATGACTGGGGCGAAATCAGTCCAAACAAACATCGCAACCGTCGAGCACAAAGGACACATCTTGATACATACATTTACATATATTAGATTCGAAACTAGTGAACTGTATATAGAAATATAAAACAATGTCAATAGAATTGAGTTTTTAAAACTCTTGCTTGAAAAAACTTAAGAATTTCATTACCGGCATCTGTCCCTTCGTATTATAGAACTATAAAAGGTCTATTCTGCACGTAACCGAAGATTTTGTAACCGGAAAATTTTATTACCAAAAAATGTTACCTGTTCATGTCACCGCGATTCTAGGAACGTTGGTAATGCTATATATTCAGCAATTCAGCCATGAAGAATTGTGAAAATTCTGGCATTGCATATTTCACGGGGCGGGGCAATATTTTGTTACCAGCTTATGAGATGGTAACAAAATTTATTTAAATTTATATGATTTTTTTTCTATTAATTTTTTTCTTCAGTTTTCAAATTTGAAAACTTTCAAAACGAAATTTTATAAGGGTTCTTGTTTTCTTTAAAGAGGGGTTGAGGAGTTACATTGTAAAATTTTTTTTATTAATTATTAATTAAAAGGTGTACTATTTAAACATATTTACTACGCACTTCTGCAGTAGGGTACTATAACTTTTCTCACGTAACGGATATTTGGAACACCTAAAATCGAGATAAATATATACTACATTTATGTACATATGTATGTATATACCGTAAATGCCCAGAATAAAAAGAGAAGTTGATTAGTCCATCTCCGTCTGTCTGTCTGTCCGTTTGTTTGTGTACACGATAACTCTAGGAAAAGTTGCGATATCGGAAGAAAATTCGGTACGCGGGTTTCCCTTTATGCAGGGCAGAAGCGTATTGAAAATACAAAAATTAAACAATAACCTGGTAATTTCGAAAAATTCAAAAAATTCAATATTTCCTTAATTACAGAAAACAAATTGCTAAAAAACTCACATGTTTATTATTATACATTTTTGAAAAATGGGACATATTTCTAACTTTTGAAATCAATTTGCTCAAAACATACATTTAGAATAAGATTTTAAGAAATAATTACACCCGAGCGCATTTGTGCACATGGGTATTATAACTTTGTTCGCATAGCGGTTGTTTGTTGTCTAGCCCTTCAGGTTAATAAAGATTGTAGAAAACGATTTTTGCTTGTGTGGGGTCCCGTTTGATACCCAAAATTGGGAGGAACTGATTTTTTCAAATTGCAAATCCTAATAAATAAATTATTTCTAAAATAGGTTACAGCAGACAATATTTAATCATTTTTTATTAATATACCGACACCTGATTGGAAGATCGACCTATCTCGGCAGCCAATTCAAAAACGCCCTAACTCAGAAAACTTTTTATGAAAGTCCTATTTCAGAATTTGGTTGAAGAACGCCCTATCTCAAATGAAAATATATTGAAAATTTGCCGAGATAGGGCGTTTTTGAACCGCATTCTGAGATAGGGCGTTCTTCAACAAAATTCTGAAATAGGGTGTTCTAGAACAGTTTTTTGAGATAGGGAGTTTTCGAACTGGCTGCCGAGATAGGTCGATCTTCCACTTAGGTGTCGATACGTAGTTTTGATGTTAACAAACAAGCCAAAACTTGGGTTAAAAAGTGTGCTCAATGAAATGGGTATAAATTCTTAAAGGGTGGGCTTTCCAAAACGGAACCAATCGAAATTTCAGCGAAAGTATAAGGAATTTCGTCATGAAACTTGGTGAGGATGTTGGGGGAGGCCTCCTCAACATGAATTGTTCACTCTCACAATATAATTGCTAATAGTATTTTAGCAATTTGTTGTTAAATAATGTCCACTATCACCCCCTAATTTTTTTAAAATATGCCACTTATCACTTATATTTTGTGTTACATGTTATATTTTCAATGCTCACATGCGTATTTTATGTTTTTATTATATATAATTCACCAATTAATTAAGTAAAACGCGTTTATAAACTTGTGTTCACGTTTTACCACTTTTCACGAACAAACAGAAATAACAATGGCCGATAGTAAGAGCAAATATGTGCTGCCATACGTTTTAAAAGTAAATACGCCACTATTAAAGGATTTTATTAAAACGCGGCCAACACAAAAAGGAGTTGTGCGTAAAATCGTCATATCGCGCGATTTTATATAAAACACCCAGTAACCATATATTAATATAGTTCCATATATATCGAAAATTTTTAATAAAAAATCGCGCGATTTTTTATTAAAAATTTTCGCCTGCGGCGCGTTATATTCTAAAAATCGATACTTCCATAAATAATGAAAATTTTTAATTAAAAATCGCGCGATTTTTTATTAAAAATTTTCGCCTGCGGCGCTTTATATTCTAAAAATCGATACTTCCATAAATAATGAAAATTTTTAATTAAAAATCGCGCGATTTTTTATTACAAATTTTCGCCTGCGCCGCTTTGTATTCTAAAAATCGATACTTCCATAAATAATGAAAATTTTTAATTAAAAATCGCTGTTCGCAGTGTTCATCCAACTTGACGTTTCTCTTTGTGGAACATTCTACGTCATTCCTCGAACATTCTGCCTATTTCTCCTGCTCGCTTTGTGTTGCCGCAGTATTCGCCACACTGCCCTCCACCTAAGTCTGATCGTCCCGATCAGACACACTTGCCACTCCAACCGCTGCAAGTCTTTCCAAGTGGACCACTTTCATCTTGGTCCTCGGTCTCCCCATTGTCTGGATTTGATGTACTGCGTCCTTCAGCCGTTTGTCAACCTTCAACGGATCTTTCCAGTCAAGTCTTTGCTTGGAGGTAAAGCTTTTCTTCTGCTGCGACATGTACAACCACAGTGCGTTACTGGACATTGCTTCCGGCTTATCTCCGGGAGCGCACCATCTCACATGGTCGTGCTTCTGCCGGCCACTGGTGGTGACCAGACCATGTCTCTTCTCGTGGGCACCCTTTTCGGGTCTATACCGCATCATCTGTCCCTGACACCCTGACTCCCGCCTTCGCGCTGCACTGCCTTTAGTACATCTTGCTACATCCGCATCCTTACGCTGAAGCTTCCGCCGTCGTTTCGTATCTCGCTCTTCCGCCGATGCTAACTTCATTGACCGGACATGTATAATCTCACCCTTGGCTTCCGGCTTAACTGCTCGCTTTTGCCGACCACCTTTTTCAGGACATTTCAAAGCGCGCCTACTGCTACCACAGCCGCTTCCATTTCCGGCCACCGGCGTATCACCATTGCAACGTGGTTCAGTGGCTTTCCTCCTGCCGGAAACACTGCCTGGCTCGCCATGACCACTTCCTTGTTGCGACCTCTTCTTCACTGAGCTAGCGGAACCGTCACGCTTTTCCTGTATCAGTGAACCGCTTCCTTCTCCTGATGAAACCACTCCGTCTCCATCACTG
>NW_023458569.1:1382643-1384525 GCF_013731165.1 Rhagoletis pomonella | reverse complement strand
GCCAGCGCAGGTATATAAGGGCGCCGCCACAGCGAGGTGAGTTAGTTACAAGTCAGCAAGCTACAAGTAAAGTGAGCAGAGAAGCGAGTTGCGAATAAGCAAGCTATAAGTTTAATTGTGTTACCAAGTTTAGTTAGTAGTTGTTGTACAATAAAGTTAATTGCACTACAATTTGGTCATCGATTGCATTTATTTAACAATCCAGCGATACGAACCGAGGGATTTGGGACGGCACGATTCCTTTCCAAGTCTTTAAGCTCCAGTTCGAAAAGACGGCTACAGCTAACAACTGGAGCATGGACGATAAATCCGCTGCTCTGTTCGTGGCATTTAAAAGGACCTGCAGCGGAAATATTGCAGACTATTCCCGACTGTGAAAGGAACAATTACGATGCCTTAATGGGTGCAGTGGAAAGACGTTATGGTAGCGAGCACAGGAGACAGATTTACCTGATGGAATTGGAGAATCGCTGCCAGAAATCCAACGATACTCTACAGGAATTCGCCTCCGAGGTTGAAAGGTTGGCTCATTTGGCAATTGGAGATGCATCTGGCGAGCACCTCGAAAGAGTAAAAATCCAGAGGTTCATCAATGGAATGCGGGACGTGTATACCAAGCGAGAGACGTACGCGAATCCTAAGCCAACATTTGCTGAAACTGTCTCGTATGCTCAGACGCGTGAAACGGCAGCACTCCTAAGTAGACCAGCCTACAAAGCGCATCGCGTGGAAGTAGAAACACCGGACGAGACAAATGAAATGCTGAAGAAGATTATCCAACTGCTGGGTGAGAAAACTAATGGCTCTGGCAAATGTTTTAAATGTGGAAAGCCAGGCCACTTCGCCCGCGATTGCAGTGCAAGTTCCGGTGGGCCCAACAATTCAGCAGGACGCAAACGCAGGGCTGAAGGAGACGAAGCCAACTCCAACCAGTCGTTAAACTGAAACGAGCCAGCAGGAAGGGCCGCGTGCTGGCTCCAGAAGTTGAAGGGCCCATAATCTCCGTCTCACAAATTGGCCGGAACGCGAGCAACCTCACTTGGTGGATGTGTGAATGGGCAGGAGAGAGTACTGACAGTGGATACTGGAGCGACACATTCCATTATTCGACCGGATTTGGCCACTTTTTATGTGAAGCCACTACCTGGAGCAAAGCTGCAGACTGCAACTGGTGAATGCACCCAAGTGTTAGGAGAAGTACCATGCGAGGTAATAATCGACGGTTGGGCCTCGTACACTAAGTTTATAGTGGCAGACATTGTGGATGAAGTCATCATCGGCGTGGATTTCTTACTTGGCCAAGGCATGAAGATTGACCTCCAGAGAATGATCCTGACAGATCGTCACAGGGTAGTGCCACTTAGGGTTGGTTACGACAGCCAGTGCTGCAGCAGATGGGTAGTCTTAGAGGAAGTGTCGACAATTCCACCGGAAACGGAAGCGGTTAGTTGGGCGGAGGTTGGCAGTGATGGAGACGGAGTGGTTTCATCAGGAGAAGGAAGCGGTTCACTGATACAGGAAAAGCGTGACGGTTCCGCTAGCTCAGTGAAGAAGAGGTCGCAACAAGGAAGTGGTCATGGCGAGCCAGGCAGTGTTTCCGGCAGGAGGAAAGCCACTGAACCACGTTGCAATGGTGATACGCCGGTGGCCGGAAATGGAAGCGGCTGTGGTAGCAGTAGGCGCGCTTTGAAGTGTCCCGAAAAAGGTGATCGGAAAAGGCGAGCAGTTAAGCCGGAAGCCAAGGTTGAGATTATACATGTCCGGTCAATGAAGCTAGCAGCTGCGGACGAGCGAGATACGAAACGACGGCGGGAGTTTCAGCGTAAGGATCCGGATGTAACAAGATGTGCTGAAGGCAGTGCAGCACGAAGGCGGGAGTCAG
>NW_023458569.1:1377741-1382543 GCF_013731165.1 Rhagoletis pomonella | reverse complement strand
CAAATTTTAAGATATCCGCAAAACTTTTTATTGAAATGAAAATGAAATGGTGACAAAATTGTTTTTTCTTGCAACTAGGGGAACGAAGGGTATTGTGGATTCAGCGGCTAATGGCTACCACCTATTAAAAAAAAAAGCGGGGATGATTTAAAATTGCGATTCAAGCACAAATGAACTATGTGAAGGGAAATCAATCTATATCTATACATCTTATAAAATAAAGTCTCAAAATATGTGTGATTTGAAAATTGCTTTTTGCATTTTAAAGCTTAGCTAACTGGGAAGGATAATTTCAACATTACTTGAAAGCACCTATAAAAAGGGCGTGTCAATATGCCAAAACGTGCTAAAAATCATGGAATCGTTTTTAAAACTGCTATAAATCAAAAATCGATTGAAATAGTTCTTCTTTGCAGTTCAACTTTGAAATGATTAGTTCTTTATTAAAAAATAGTTAGTTATTTTCTAATATAACACAATTTTGTGAAACAAAAGTTATAGTTTAAAAAAACAAAAGGCTGTTTGTGTGTATGTTCGCTGTGCGCCAAATGTACCAAGCTGCCTTAAGCGGGAAGAAGCAGGCACAGCAAAGATTCGAAAATGTGTGCGCTTCAGGGTAGCCAACTTCTTTTTGAGAACTCCCTAATTTCGACAATAAAATTTGTGAGGACTAAATATCCGCGGAATTTAGCCCACACGAACGCAAACCCCTACACCAACAATAACGACTACACCGGCAACAATAACGACTACAGCAACATCATCGAAACGGCTAACCAACACGAGAGACCGTATCAACACTCTTTTGCGACACTGTCACCATAGCAACGCAACATGTAGCCACACAACCCAGCAACACGAAGAACACCAGCTGGTCGTGAACGCACAGCTACTAGAGAATAGCTCTCGACTTGTACATAGGCGACTATACAAGGCTTGGCTGTTCAAAGGTAGAGCGCCGCCACCCCACAGTCATCCGTGAAGCCGCGCGACGGCGACGGCCAGAGGAGCACACCGACGTCGCCCAAAATCTAAGCGTCGTTAGCGGAGCCGTGGTCGTGAACGCACCGCTGCTAATGAATAGCGCATGACCTGTACATAGGCGACTATACAGGGCTTGGCTGTTCAAAGGTAGAGCGCCGCCACGCCACAGTCCACCGCGAACACGCGTATCGGCGACGCCCGCTCGCAACGCAGCAGGGCGCCGACGTCGCACAGCAGCAGCGCGCCAACATCGTCGCGCCGACGCCGCACAGCAGTAGAGTGCCGCCATAGTGGCACCGACGCCGTCCATCAGCAGCGCGCACCAATCGTCGCACCAACGTCGTATCGTAGCAGATAGCCGACGTCGCACAGTAACAGAGCGCCGACGATGCACAGCAGCAGAGCGCCGGCATAGTGGCACCGACGCCGTCCATCAGCAGAGCGCCGACAGAATAGCGTCGCAAGCAATAGCGCCCGCAACGGTGACGCAGAAGCAGACCGCCGACACAAGAGCGCCGACGTCACATAGGAGCAGAGCGCCGGCACAGTAGCGCCGACGTCGCACAGCAGCAGAACGCCGACAGAGTAGCGTCGACGTCACCCAGCAGCAGCGCTGGGAATTCACCGTTAGGAATTCATACACCGTTAATCGTATTACGTTCATAGAAATTAAGAATTTCCACGTTATAGAGAATAAGGATAAATAAATAAATTACTATTTGCAAAGGCCCCACAATATAAATTTATTGTAACGGACCCTGGGCACGGCGAGTATACCCCAGCATAGAAAACAGAAGCGACGGGGCCTTCACAGAAAACGCTTCGTTACAAATTCCTCGATTTTACCGAAATTTCGTAAAATTCCCCACCCACAGCAGTGCTGTGTAAGTGTGAAATCATTTTCAATTTTAAACCAACAATTTTTTTCTATTCAGTTTTCATTACTTATTCTTCGCTTAAGTTTGAGGTTTATAATTTTTTAATTTTCCATTTACTCAAAGCAGTTTTGAATTCACACATCAATATATTAATCGCAAGATTGAAAAAAAACCAATGCCAAATCAAAAAAGGTTAAACACTGAATGAGTATTGAAAAGGATGCAATATTTTATGTGTGTGCATTCTTTAATTCAGTACCAATCATTAGTTCAAAGACACCCTCGTAAACAACTTTTTGATAAAAAGGCAGATTTTTGACAATTGCACAATTGTAAAAATTCGAAGCGGTGTTACCCAATTTAAGTTTTTTGGTATAGGGGATTTTATATCATAAATTTGGCGTTATATATAAAACAGTTGTATTAACATTTACCTTTTAAAAATAGTTCATATCTTTTATTGAAAATGTTTAAATTTTACATTAAATTCGATAAACACTTCGCAAAAACTTTACATTTAGGTTAATAAAATTTTAGTGAGCATATTTTAAAAATATTTAGTGTCTTATGCCATCTGACTACTTCACAATATAACTAGCCATGACTATTACAGTTTTCAATATCGGGTTCGATTGTTTCTGATATAATTTGAGCACTGAAATTATAAATTTTGATGTGTAATTTAATGCATATTTAGGGTATTCACACGTATTCGTGTTAGACGTCGTAATGTCTTAAAGGCTTAAAATTGTTCAATATAAAGTAACGGTTAAAAGCGATTTGAAAGATTCGTCGGGAATAATAAGAGCCAATAATATATTTCCTACTAGTTTAAAAACATTTTGGTTATGTTACAAAAGGCCTAAAGAGGTACTAGGCGTTATTTTACGTTTAAAAATTCTAAGACTTTAACACATTACGACACTTAACATCTCTTGTGAATCCTCCATATGTGTTTGACCATTGAACCATATCGTTGTTTATTTGGGTAAAATTAAAATATATTTCACTGTTCAATATTGGAGTTGGTGTGAAGTATGCAAATGAGAGCAACAATTATCAACTAATTGAGCATTAGCCCCATTTAATTAAAAAAACAAAAGACATTTTGCTTGGTAAAATTTCGATTCCAAGAATAAAATATTTTTGAACAAACAAAAAATTAATAATAAAATTTGAAGGATTTTAGATACTGCGTATGTTAGCATGAAATTTTACAATCTGCATAATTGTCTGGTTGTTTTTTGTATCATAGAAACACATAGCAATTGATTTCATACTAACAGTGGGATAAAATTAAAACCTCGAATATAAATTAGTTAAATTTAGTTAAGATTTTTTTATCAATATCAATTTTTTTATCAAGTTTTCGTCTGAAATTATTTTCATGAACTAATCTATTAAGAGATCTTTTTAGAAAATTGCCGTACATACGACATCTATTAAAATTTTGACATCCTCACCTTTTGGAAAAAGAAGTTCAAGATACAAGTTTATGTGCAAAACATAAATTAAACAACAAAAGTCTCCTAATATTTATGGAACTTATAATAGAAAAATTTTTATTTCATAACCCAGACTTTATGAATAGCCTACTCTATAAGTAATAGCATGATAAAAACATAGTAAGGTAAAACCGTTCTCTCAATTCGTCGGCCATGATTTTTTTTTAAGGTTGCCAACTTTTTAAAATTATATAAAATTGAGAGCAAAAAAAGGAATTGTTCAAAGTTGTTGTTATTTGAGATTCAAAATAAGAATGTGTGTGTGAGTTTGTGTGTAAAATTTTAAAATTAAATTGCTTGCAAACGTCAAGAATTTGAAAAACTCATCTCAGCGGTTCTACCTTCCTATTTTTTTATCATGAGTAATAGCAGAAATTTCGAATTAGTAAGTTCAGTCAAGATGTCATTCATTAATGATTAAAATTAACTAAGAATTCGCTGTGGTGTAGTAGTTAGAAGTGCGCACTACCATTCCGCAGGGTAAGGGTTCGAGCCCAGTTCCGGCCAACATAAAAAAAGAAAAAGTTTTTTGTAATAGTGGTCGGCCGCCGGCAGGAGTCGGCGTAAAACTGTAGGTCCCTCCCCATTGTGCGACAACATCAAGGTGCATGCCACAATCGGAGGAGTAGCTCGGACAAACACTAACATATGTCGATGGTCCTCTGCAAAAACGGCACAACTCAGGTTTTTGAGATATATACTGGATTAGGTTTATAAATAACCATATTCTTCTGTGGCAAATCGACATAGGCTTTATTGCTACCAATCCGGCAGAGGCAAAGTTTTGCCATTTGGCATAAAACCGAAGTAGCCAACCCTTACTACTGAACAGTGGCAAATGTCTAACAATAATCGTGAATATTGGCATAAGTCAAAAACTGTGAAATAACGACACTTTTCGTTTTGTGCCGTTGTTCAGCAACACAATGGAATTTTTTCGTTTAACTCCATACGAGTTGTTACTTATTTCGTATTTTTGCAGTCCAACACTTACTGAATCTTTAGAAAAGACATAATTTTAAAGCTTACAATATGACTGCAAATAATCCGGAATTATTACATTCCAAGACATATTATTGCTATGAAATTTTTAGTTGCGTCGTTATTGCAGAGGACCGTCGATGTGTAAGCCCTTTCTATTATTACTAGCAGACCCGGCGAAATTCGTCCTGCCCAAAATTTTTATATATTTTATTGAAACTTTTTGGTCCAACATTTTCACCAACAATTCACGTTTGCGATTTTCATTGGCACATTCGTCTGCTAAGATTATGGTTTGGTGGTCATTTGCCGCTTTAAATAACGTAAGGAAAGTGTTATATCCATGAAGAAGTTCTTGAAATTCTCCAGTTGTGCAGCATTTCATAGCACGGTTATTCGCAAATAAATTTTTCCTCTTCACTCCCTGGCGGCAACAATGACCCGGTTCTATAGT
>NW_023458569.1:1374587-1374741 GCF_013731165.1 Rhagoletis pomonella | reverse complement strand
AAAAAAAATGTTTAGGAATAATTGAGATATGAGGATAATATTATGCTAAGAATTCGTTGTATATATGATAGTGATTTCCTTCAACGCAAACTGAATATTTCTTGTTTTAAGTATCGTCAGGTTGCATTCGAGAAAATTTTAAGTAACGGTGAAA
>NW_023458569.1:1372380-1374487 GCF_013731165.1 Rhagoletis pomonella | reverse complement strand
AGGTATGCAAACCGCGGCACCCCGCAAGGCGGTGTTCTCTCCCCACTACTGTGGAATCTAACGGTGAATACTCTGCTGTCGCAGCTACAGAGCACAGGCTGTCAGGCAGGCCTACGCTGATGATCTGGCCCTGACGGCGGTAGGTAAGCACCCCCAAGTTCTATGTGATTTGGTCCAAGGCGCCTTACGCGTTGTGGAAACCTGGTGCAAGGAATCTGGCCTTGGTGTCAATCCAGGTAAAACAGTCATGGTTCCTTTCACAAAGAAAATTAAAACCGTCCAGGTGCAACTTCCTTCCCTGAGCGGTGTTACCCTGGCCCTCTCGGAGGAAGTTAGGTACCTGGGCGTTGTATTGGACAGAAAGCTAACTTGGCGGCGCAATGTTGAAGAGCGTTGCAAGAAGGCTATAACGGCCCTGTATGCCTGTAAATCAGCAATAGGAAAAAAGTGGGGCTTAAAGCCGCACATCGTGAACTGGATGTACACAGCCGTGGTGCGTCCCATTCTATTCTATGGCATCACGGTCTGGTGGCCATCCGTGGACAAATTTACAATCAAAAGCAGATTAACAAAGGTTCAAAGGGTGGCGTGCATTATGATCACGGGGGCGTTGCCCTCAACGCCGACTAAAGCCCTAGAGACTTTGCTCCATTTTCTACCTGTGGACCTATATGGCAAACTGCAGGCAAGTTGTAATGCTGTTAGATTAAACGCGCTGATCAAGTGGAGTGATACAAGATTTGGACACTCTAGAATTTTGGAAGATCTTCAAGGAAACTTCAGGCGCCTTGACTACACAGTCCCGCCTGCTGGACTAAAGAATTACTTCCAAACAAGGATCCCCTCAAGAGGTGAGTGGGAGGAGGATTCAATCCTGATCTCTTATTCTGATTCAGCAGCCATCTACACCGATGGCTCCAAGCTAGATCTGAAGGTAGGAAGTGGGATATATTCGCAGGAACTCTCACTTAGCCTCAGTTTCCGTCTGCCAGATTACTGTAGCGTGTTTCAGGCTGAACAAACAGCAATCTACGAAGCTGCTAGATGGCTGATCGATTCTCCTACTAATCTGCATGCAGTAACTATTTTTTCTGATAGCCAGGCAGCTATCAAAGCACTTAATTGTGACAAATCCTCATCGAAGATTGTCATGGAGTGTAGACGTATTCTAAATGAGCTGGCGAGGAGCCACTTTACTCGAGTTGTATGGGTACCAGGTCATAGGGACATACCGGGCAACTGTGTTGCGGACGAGCTGGCTCGGAAAGGAACCCTACTGCCTGCGATCAGTACCGCTCGTAATGCGGGTATTCCGCTATCATCCTGTAAACTTTGGCTGCAGAATAACTTTATCGAACGGGCAAATGTAAGATGGTCCGCAGAGCCCACGTGCAGGATAGCGAGACACATCTGGCCTAGGTTAGATAAGCGTAGATCTCGCCCTCTCTTTCGCTTGGAGCGACCAAAGCTCCGCCATGTTATCGGAATTCTCACCGGGCACTGCCTTATGGGAACCCACGCTGCCAGGATGGGTCTGCAGCCAAACGACTACTATCGTAGCTCCCGCGATGAGGAGGAGATCGAGAGCGTGGAGCACTACCCGTCGACGCTCGCTCCTCCGCTATTCTTTCGAGTGTCTGGCTGAACTGGACTCGGCCAGTATCTACGATTTTGTGCGCTTTATCAGAGCTACAAATTGGTTCAATTTCTGAGGTAGGAGGAGGGATACGTCCCGACTTCAATTCTCGGTTTTGTTTTTTGCTTAAAAATTACTTGTTTACATAAACTTTTAAAAACATTCACTCAGCGCCACACTTAATTTTTTTTAATGAAAGCCTATTTCGGGTTAAGTAAAAGAATATGTACTATATATTTTAGCTGCACATTTTTACACGGTTATTTGATACGAGCCCGCTACTAGCCGAACCTTTAGCCAAATATGTACATATATATATTTTTACAAGCTTTTATTTACTTTTCTCTGTGTAATCGCATCTTGAAATCCCATTTAACCAACTTCCCGGTGAGGTAGAGACTTGAAACTGCGAACTTAGCTCAGAACCCGATGACAATGCTATATGAAAGATTAATTTCTCCACTAGGTGGC
>NW_023458569.1:1367781-1372280 GCF_013731165.1 Rhagoletis pomonella | reverse complement strand
CTTTAAGCCCCACTTTTTTCCTATTGCTGATTTACAGGCATACAGGGCCGTTATAGCCTTCTTGCAACGCTCTTCAACATTGCGCCGCCAAGTTAGCTTTCTGTCCAATACAACGCCCAGGTACCTAACTTCCTCCGAGAGGGCCAGGGTAACACCGCTCAGGGAAGGAAGTTGCACCTGGACGGTTTTAATTTTCTTTGTGAAAGGAACCATGACTGTTTTACCTGGATTGACACCAAGGCCAGATTCCTTGCACCAGGTTTCCACAACGCGTAAGGCGCCTTGGACCAAATCACATAGAACTTGGGGGTGCTTACCTACCGCCGTCAGGGCCAGATCATCAGCGTAGGCCTGCCTGACAGCCTGTGCTCTGTAGCTGCGACAGCAGAGTATTCACCGTTAGATTCCACAGTAGTGGGGAGAGAACACCGCCTTGCGGGGTGCCGCGGTTTGCATACCTTGTTACCGATACCTCTCCCATCTCCGAGTATATAGTTCTGCAGCCTAGAAGGCGACGAACAAATTCTACCAGAGGGTACTCCAGACCGAGGTTAGTTAGGGCGCGGAGAACAGCTTCTGGGAGAACATTATTGAAGGCACCCTCGATGTCAAGGAATACGCCTAATGCATATTCCTTAAGCGCTAATGCCTTTTCAATGGTGCTGACAATACCATGCAAAGCTGTGTCTACAGACCTGCCTTTCCAATAGGCATGCTGACAGCTAGATAATTTACTTAAATCAATTTCTTGTCGGATCTTCACGTCCAGTAGTCTTTACAGAACCTTCAAGAAGAAAGATGTAAGGCTAATCGGTCGAAAGTCGCTTGGCTTCACGTGGGATGGTCTGCCGCCCTTGGGAATGAACACAACTTTCGCCAGTGTCTATCCCTTGGGTATTAAGCTAAGTCTGAGACAAGCCTTATAGATTGAAACAAGCATCGGACTTAGAATGTCAGACGTTGCCCGAAGTTCGGCAGGGAAGATGCCGTCCATGCCTGGAGATTTGTAGGGCTGGAAGGACCTTATGGCCCAATATACCCTTTCTACATCAATAAAATCTATGCATTCTAAGGAGGGTCCAGAAATTGTGCGAGCGACGCCAGGCTCCTCAGTACACCCTGGAAAGTGGGCGCTCATTAGAACTTCAAGAATCACCTCTTGGGATGATGTCCAGTCGCCATTCGCCTTCTGAATAAACATTGGGTTCGTCGGATTTTTGGCAAGCACTTTGCGCAAGCGATTACCCTCCGATTGTCCCTCTATGCTATAACAATAATCCTTCCAGAAGTCCCTTTGGGCTTTCCTGGTGGCATTCTTAAATTTCTTTAAGGCTGCTTTGTAAACAGGCCAAGAACCATTACGCTTTGCAGCGTTGAAGAGTTTCCTGCTTTCCTTCCTTAAAGAGGCAATTTCCTTAGTCCACCAGTGTGGCTTCCTCTTTCCTCTCGGAAGTACAATTGGACAGGACGCAGAGAAGGCCGTATTACAGGCATTGGTGATACAATCTACGGCTTCTTCAATTTGTTCCGATGAGCTTAACTCACCGAGAGAAGCAGGGTTTGCGAATAGAGGCTCCGCTTCATCAGATGGTAACAATAAGCCGAGCCTACCGAGAGAAGCGTCGTTGAGCAGAGACTCCGATAGTACCGTCCTAAACACAGTCCAGTCGGTACGTCTCTTGTTTCTATACAAAATTGGAGCCGGAGATTCCAAAGAGATTTCGAATGATAGGTACATATGGTCAGAGAATAAGTGGTCGTTTAGTACATGCCATTCCCTAATACTCTCCAAGAAAAAATTGGACGTTAAGGTAATATCTAGTACCTCCTCCCTGTTTGAGGTAACAAAGGTGGGTCTACTACCAATATTACAAATAGCTAGATCATAAGGTAATATGAAGTCAAGTAATAACTCACCTCTTGGGTTCATATCGGTAGAACCCCATAACAAGTGGTGCGCGTTTGCATCGGCTCCTACCACGACGGGAAACTTCCTTAAATTGGCCTCTTTCACCACGTCCAGTAACCGAGCAGGGGGGCAATCTTGGCGATCGTGAGCCATATAGGTTGAGACCAGCCAGAGTTTGGTGGATTTTCCCTCCACATTGATGCTCACCGTGTCTTCATCGCTAAAATGAGTGAGTAAATTATAAGAAATAGTTTTCTTGATTAATATACATGCTCTGATTTTACCTGCCACTGGGGCCGACACAATTTGGTAAGCATCAGAGTTGAGTCCGCAGACCCTGTTTTTTACGACCCAGGGCTCTTGGACAAAAACTAACTCCTCCCCTTTGTCAATAAGGTGCAGGAGCAGAGCTGCGGAGGCTGCTTTGGAGTGGTGAAGGTTAATCTGTAGGACCTTCATCCACAGCCTCTAAGGAGTTGTCGCCATCCATAGCTCCTGGCACGGTCCCTTTGGACACCTCTACAACAGTATCATCGGCGTCCTCCGTTTCCGATGCCAGGAACAGGTTCTCGAAATCCCTCGTCCATTGGCCGAAATCAGTCCCGTCTCCAGCAGCGGATTGCGTATCGCTTTCCGATTCTGATGCCGAGTCTGATTCCTCCGCCAGACGAGGGACCACCGGAACCTCCTGGACTTCTTGGCTAGGGGCAGGACCGCTCGAGACGTTTTCTGCCCTACTCGAAATAAGACCTTCTTCATGTGGCAGATTATCGGGTTCACTCGCGGTGCTTCCCGGCTCAGGAATTTTACCCTCATTCCCTTTCTGGGTTTTGAAAGTGATGGAGTAAAAGCCGTAGCTGATGACTCCATTGCAGTCAGCGAGGATCGGGAGAGATTCCTCGTTAATTAACAGGGTAATATAACGTTGTTGTTCCCTAACCTCACTGACCTTCACTACTCTCCAATCGAGGGCTGGTAGCGTGTCGTTGGAGATCTGGATAATCTCCAAAATTCCCTGCGGATTAGCGGGTTCCTCCGGGACCCATGCCCTGGCTCGCGGCCTGCAAGGGATTTCATCCCTATGCACTGCCACAGTTCCCCAAGCGCAGATATGGCCTCCTTATAGAGCCGAGCCGACCTTTCGTCGGCGCACGATACCAATTTAATACGGCTTTGGTATAAGCCAGCGTCGCGAATGACAGGAGCAAGGCCAGGATTCCTTTGGAGAATTTCCTTGTACACCCGGCAGAGACCTACAAGGACAGTCCTCCAATTCTCGGCTGTCAGGTTTCCCTCTGGGTGCCCCCTGTCCATTACAGCCAGAACCAAATGGTCTTTGGCCACATCATTGAAAGCCTGAGGGGCCCGTGAAGGGTTTGGCGGGCTGTTTTGCTCTAGGTTTTGGTCCTCTTCGATGGGCCGTCGGCATCATCTGCCAGTTGATGGGGCCAGTTCCCTGGAACCTGAGGGAGTGGGTTCAGGGTTATTCAGGACACCCTTCTCCTGAGTCCGTTCCCGACTTTCAGAGAGAATGCCCTTTGCCCTCTCAACCACATCCCTCATATTCTCGGGAACCGGATTGTCCCCGAATTTCTTCAGCAGCCTGGAAGCGGCTCTTCTGACCCGCTTCGCTCTCACTGCTGGGCGTACCCGTTTAATTGTCCCTGAACCACTGGGACGAGGGTGATGCTTCGCCAACTGCGACCCCACAGGGGGTTTGTGGTTGGCATTCCTATTGCCCGTGCAGGGCTCCCGGGTGCCAGTAACGCCCCCAATCGGAGCTGCTTTAGAGCTGCCCTCAAGGGGTGCGCTCATTACCGCTCTTGATGAGGACGCCTGGCACGAGAGATCCATTGGCCGTGTAGGCTCCGTTTACATCCCAGTCGCCAGTCGCTCGCTACCCTCCGAGGGTTTGCAGCTACCAACACTGGGCTCAATCACTACTTTAAATGGCCGTGAAGGCTTCTTCGGGACCGATACAGCGGCTACCGGAGATCTATCTTGACTATTTATACCGCCGTGTCCGTCGGCGGCATTTTGACCCGTGCAGGGATCCGGGGCTTCTTTGTTGTTTGTATTCATATTCTGGTTCTTTGGTCGCCTACTGAGCCGAAACCGTTCGGCGACCGTGTATAAAGGAAGGAGGAAAGAACGGTCAGCCACAGCAGAGCCCCGTGCTGTGGTAAGTCCACCGTTACTCCCGGCGGCGGACAGGTATCCGGGAAGCGCCGTTAAAATACAGTCGGAAGAGCCCCCGGACTGCAAACCATCCAATAGGCACGGTGACGCATGACACCCTGGATTAGGGGTGCGTTTTATACCTACCGCCAGGTACCACCTAGAAATAGCCTAAGTATGAACACCCCAGCCCCCCCTTGGGCGAGCCACTAGAAGAGACAGGAGAGTTTATACCTCGGCCTTAGCTAGGCCCCGCCTACTTTCACCACTGCGGCGTAGGTCCGGCCGCAGCGGTGCCCACAGCGATGCCCATTGCCCAGTCGGCACCCGCTTGGAGGATATATCTAGGAGGATTTTCGCCAACCACCCGATGACAATGCTATATGAAAGATTAATTTCTCCACTAGGTGGC
>NW_023458569.1:1355977-1367681 GCF_013731165.1 Rhagoletis pomonella | reverse complement strand
ACCCGATGACAATGCTATATGAAAGATTAATTTCTCCACTAGGTGGCGCAGGTGTCGAGATATTTGAAAACCCGTATTTATGGTCCGATTTTGTTCATATTTATAGCATGTATTACTTATATAGAAATAAATAACTCCACACAAAATTTTTCCGCGAATTTTACTTTTTAGTTTTTTTAACTAATGAAACCTTGTTAAAAAAATTAATTACTTTTTTTGTATTAACTGATTGATGATTAACTGTGAAGAGTTTGAGTTCTGGTACCTCCTGAGTGGTACAGAAGTGGAAAAAATTAGAAAGTTTTGGGCTATGCCAGATGTAGAAAATGTGAATACTCATGATATTGATTTGCGCTTCACAAATATATGTCAAAGGCTTCGACGGTTTTGGAAAGGGGCTGGTAGGAAAAAAACGTGAAATGCAAGCATTCGAACTGGTTGGATGTAACAGAAGTTGTATTTTTACCAAAACATGCCACCAAATTGCAGCCTGCGTCACTAAAGCCATATAAATTAAAGTTTCAAACTATCTACAAAATTTAGGAAAATTCAACAGATTTTCATCAAAATTTCTAACTTCTTAATCTGAGTTTTTAGAAATTTAGTATGATCAAGGGCAAGCTTGAAGAGGTTGCAAATTCACGTTGATTTGTTAAATTTCATGTCAGAACGATCTTTCATGAAACGACATGAATTTATTAAAAAGTAAGAAATTTTGACGAAAATTTGTTGAATATTCCTAGATTTTTACATCTTAATTCATGTGGGTTTGGTGACCACATGAACAATACTTTTTTGGAAAATTAGCATAAAGATTTTAACTTGAAAAACATTGTGAATATTTAAATAAAATCAACATGTGAACTACTGTGTAAGTTCTTGCACTAAAAATATTAATTTTTCTTGCATGAATTCAATGCAAATACAGTTAACTCATTTTCTTGTTATACCTTTCATGAGCATGAATAGTATTCAGCCCTATTCTGCATTTCGACTCGAATCGAAATTTTCTCCGTTGGGCAACTTTGGTATTCTGCGTTACGTTTCCTTTCGATCAATCTTCGAAATTTACGATTATACCTATTCTACATTTCGATCGTAGTTCCGTTTTTCTAAGTTGCAAATTTGCTGACGGAGAATGTTTCGAATGTTATTTTCGTGGGTTTAAATAAAATTTTATTAAACAAATAAAAAATATACTGTGCATGATTGTAAAAGCCATCATAAATGAATTTTCTCGATTTCTGTGTTTTCGCGAGCGGTAATACGGGCAATACGAAAAATTGGCTCAAATAATGGCAACCAAAAGGGATATTGCGCGAGGTTTTTAAAGAGGAAGGTCCAGGCGTTTTTGTTTTCATTATCTATAAATAAGACTGTGAAATGCACTGAATACAATTTATTCTTTTGTATAAAATTTATAGATGTACATATTTATTTACTTTTATACATACATACATCAAATGTGAAGTTACATAAAAAAGATGTTTTTATTATTGCACTCGGTTTTACTAACTTTTTAAAAAGAGGTGTGTATGTTGTCTCGAATTCGATTTGCTATGGAAGGATAAGCTTTGTTCTTCCCCTCCTCCTGACGGCTTTCAAAATGGAATTCATTTGCGTTCAAATCTTCCTGTAGTTAATGCAAATGTTGTGGAGTGCTCAAACCACGTTTATAATTTCACTGGATTTGAGCGATGGGTAATACAGTTCAAGATGAATTTCTTATTACTCTTCACTCATCTGAGAAGGATCAAACATGTCCCTAAATCTGCGCCTTTCAACTTCCGCATCAGCAATCTGGGACTCGTCCTCCTCTTCAAGCAATAACGCAGCGGTTATGGATTTCATTCTTATAATTATGTTTCCATGAGCACACCTAAAAGTTAAACATTCTAAAAATAGAATTATTAGCAAAAACCAACAAAACCAACAACCACATGATCGAGTGAATTGCAGCGGAATAGCTGCGCTTGATTGTGTTGGCATAACAAAATGAAAAAGTGGGAAAAAGCAACGATAATGTACAAGGCGTACTTAGCACAGTGCATAGGCAACTGGCTGAGTCAGTGGGATCGTCGGTTCGAAGCCTACTGAAAGAAGTCTGATGAGGAAATGTGGTGATTTCCGAAATAGCTATCACTTCTACCATTTTTTCACATTATTGTTTCTTTTCCACAATAAGTTTTTCATTAAAAACGGCCTCAAGCTCATTCAAAATTGTTGAATATTATGTTTCCACTTAAATTAAGAGTAAACGAAATTTTATTTTTAAATTACAGTGATGCTAAATATATTTAGTTATTTTAAAATATTTACAAACTCCAACTTCATAAGCTGCTATAGTTTGGTGGCCAATATTTCTTTGTTTTGTTTCGATTTCACATATTCCTAGGCAAACAGCTGATTTCGATTCTCTTCCTCTTCCTCTTCCTCTTTCGATTCGATCGTAACGCAGAATACCTAAGTTCGATTCTTGCGGAGCGGAATGCGGGAACGTAATCGAAATGCAGAATAGGGCTGATTATAACTTTGGTCCGATGTTTGTAAGTACCAGAATAAGAAGAGATGGACCCATTAAAATGAACTTCGAGCTGAACTCGATAAACTTACAGGTTTTTACACGAACTTGCAGGAAGTTACAAGAAAAATGATACCGTACTCCAAAGTCCTGTAAATGAGAGCGATTTTGGAGAGTTGTGTGGGGGCAATGGAAAATAAATTCAGCGATAGCTTTAAGATGAGACCCTTAATGGCTAGAGGCGCCGACTGTGTGTAATTTTTCATACATATATGAGCCATTATTACCGTTATATATTTCTTGTCTATGTGTGAAGAGTTTTGTAAAGCTCGTAGACTTTGCTCTTATAAGGGTTTTATAATGCTCTTAGTAAGGAACATATATTCTAAAAGAAGTTTATAAGGCTCTGCGTGTAGACATATTTTTATAGGACTCTTTTTTATTCTTTTTGCTTTTCCATTTCATGATTAGTACAAATCCCCTACAAATTCAAGCTTTTAGATCTCTTTAACTCATTAAACGCTAGTGTTACATATATGTAACGCTCCGATCTTTCACATAAATCTACGACTTTTTCGAAATGCAATTTTAAATGTTCCAAATTATAAATTAGAATTGAAGTGAACAAATCAAAGAATAAGTGTGCGCTATACTTTGCCCTTTCCGTTTAGTGTAGCAAAATTAGTAGCGCAGTGAACACGAAGCCGATTTCATACACCTAAAAAAAACTGTCGAAATGGGAACACGTTGTCGGTAAGTACGATTTTTAATAAAGTACCAGCGATTTATGTGAAAAAAGTGTTTTGTATACTTTGATAGTGTTTGAAATTTTGTGCTAATAAAAAAAAAAAATGAAAATTACTGTATTTGTAGGTTTTTTTTTCGTCTTGTGTAGCTGTGACATATATGTCACGTTCGCGGGTTCACCTTATGAAGTGTATAACTATATAAAATATACATATTTATGAGCGTGTTCTTCCTTTATTAGGGCAAAACTAACTGTTGAAGAAGTTTGCGCAGTTTTGGACGAATTGACAAATAATGAAGAAGAAGAAGTGGAAGCTATATATATAGAGGCTCCTGACGCGGGTGCTCTTTCAGGTGATGATTCCGCAGATGAAGACGGCGGTACTTTGGAAAACTTGTCACATACACAGCTTGTCGAGGATTGTGAAATTGTTACAAGAAAAAATACTGACGTCGAAGAGAACCCCGACTTTGATATGGACGCTGAAATTTTAGACTGCTTGAATCATTCTATCTCAGAGTTAGAAGTAAACCTTTTGGAGGAATCATTTGCTTCTGTGCAAGCATCCGAAAAGCCGAGTACATCGCGTTCAACTCAAAAACCTAGGGAACAAACCAATTCTCGTCGTCGTAAGATAACTGCAGGTCAGTCACATAGTAAGGCTAAGAGGGCCAAACCATCCTTTACGTGGGTCGATGATAATATCGAACCTAGATCTCCAATTTTCCCTGAGGGTAATTACAGTGACTGCACCAACCTAGAGCCATATGAGCAATTCCAAAAGTTTTTTGATGATGAATTATTGCAAATGCTGTGTGACGAGTCAAACAGATATTCGCTCTTAAATAATAATGGGAACCCAAATATTACAGTTGGAGAAATGAAAATATTTTTAGGAATTCTGATAATAAGTGGATATACCTATTCTCCAAACAAAGAAGCATATTGGAGCGTTGATAAAGATATTCAAAATCTTGTGATTATTGACTCGATGAGGCGTGATCGTTTTCGAACTATTTTTAGAAATCTACACTTTATTGACCCCGGAAAGACAGATTTATCGGATAAAATATGGAAATTGAGACCCCTAACTGATGCTTTGAAAGCGAATTTTGCTAAAAATTTTCATCCAGAGCGGAATTTGTCCTACGATGAATCAATGGTGGAATACTACGGCAGGCACGGTTGTAAACAATTTATTAGAGGCAAACCGTTGAGATTTGGTTATAAAATGTGGTGTCTAAATACGCCTTCCGGTTATCTTCTAAACTTCGAGATGTATCAGGGAAAAAACCCTAGGATGAACGAAGAGTACGCTGCAAACTATGGAAAGAACGCTGCTCCTTTGTTTTCAATGATCGATGAATTCGATGAAACGTGGAAGCCACTTCCATTTCAATTCTTTTTCGATAATCTCTTCACTTCAATACCTGTTTTGGTTGGATTAAAAAAAATGGGATATGAGGGAACTGGAACAATTCGGCAAAATTCAATACCAATCTCTTGTCCTTTGCCACTGAAGGATAAGTTGAAAAAAAAGGAACGTGGTTATATGGCTAGTTCCCGGATTTCTGAATGCGATATTACAGTCACGAAATGGGTAGACAATGCAGTAGTTTCCGTTGCATCAACTTTATTTGGGAAGGAACCGGTAGGGACAGCTGGAAGATACTCTAGGGCAGAACATGCTCGAATTCAGGTTCAAGTCCCCAATGCTATCGTAATGTATAATAAGAATATGGGCGGAACAGACCGTATGGACCAAAACGTTAACGCTTACAGGATTGGAGCTAGAGGAAAGAAGTGGTGGTTCTCAATTTTTACCTGGTTGGTTGATGTCTCCATTCAAAATGCTTGGCTCGTACATAGAAAAGGCGGACACGGGCTAACCCAGCTACAGTTTAGAAGAACCATTGCTAATCACTTTTGTCGTACTTATGGACAAGTCCGAGGACCATGGGGATTTAGACGTCCGGATTCGCAAATTGAGCTTGATGCTAGATATGACCTTATTGGCCATTTCATAGTTAGAAATCCCACCAGGAGACGCTGTGCTGGAAACAACTGCCAGCGATCAATAAACACCAAATGTGTAAAGTGTGACGTAGGTTTGTGTGTGGATTGTTTCTACAACTTTCACTTTAGACCAGTTTGAGTTTTCTTTCTAAACCAAAAATTGATGAATTTTCATACGATTGTACTTGTTTCGTTTTCTTTTTGTAAACTTTATAATTAAAATAATAAAATTGATGAATTAAATCCAATGGAAGTGTTTATTTACATGTTAGTATCAAACAATGTATTACATAACAGAAACCCGCGAGCGTTACATATATGTCACGGGTCGTGCAGACCCCCCCGGATAGGGGTCGAAACTTTTGATGGTAGTTTTGTGTACATATCAACCCTTGTAGTATCCACACAAAGTTTGGTTCCTCTATCTTTGCTATTTAGCTTTCGCGTTTAATGGGTTAAGCTTTTTTCATTCAGAATCAGAAACAAGCAAATTTATACACTTCTATAAATTTTAATTCTTAGCGAAATAAAAAAATTACAAATCAGAAGGATAAAATGGTATTGTGTTATGTTGTGTAACCGTGTGTTTGTTGCAAAGCGAATTGGCAAGTAAGCATGCTAGCGTGCCCTGGCATAGCTCGTCGGTTGGGGGGGTTATCTTCACCTGCTTCGCTACCAGTTACACCAACAAAGAAAAAAAAAGATTTGTATTATGCCTGTGCGAAAAGAAAAGGGTTACCGAAAAACACAGAAGGAAAAAAAGAGAGTCTGTCCAATCAGGGAAGTATTTTATCAAATTAAGGGAAAACAGGCGAAATATGTAAAAATTATGTTGGTAGAGGGTGATTTTGATAATATTGAATAATCTCCAATTAAAATTTACAAAGATCTATCCATTTTAATCGGAAGATGAAGTTAAATGCGTATTACAATTCGAATAAAGCTACATCACAATTTTATAATTGGAATAATTTAGATAAATTTTCAAATAATAGGTCAGTTTCACGCTAGTTCTTTTAAAGTAAATTTGTGCATAACATTTAGATATCTACAATTTGTATGTTTCACAGCATGCTTTCGATAAACATCGACTTCAAATCACTGCGGTTGTTCTGGCTATTTCACACAATTAACAAGAAAATGATACCTTATTCTTTTGCATAATCATGCAATGAAAATAAAAATTACATAAACGGATGATCAAACTTGATATTATTTAATAAAAATGTAATTTTTCCAAAATATCGTAAAGAAAAATCGATACATTTTCACACTCGTCTTGCTATATCGTAAACTAAGTCGAAACTACTTAGTAGAAGTCTGAAATGCGACTATGAATAGAGGTAAATTTTAAGTTGGTACTCAGATTTAAGTTGCAACTTTGTTAGTTTCGACTTAGTTGCTGGACTGTGAATACGCGCCAATGAATTTAGTTTATTGGCACCGCGATCACTCACTCGTGATTTTGGGCAGCGAGTCGGTCGTTCTCACGGGCAAATACTAGCAAATTAAACTTGCATGCAAAAAGTAAATCAGAGAAAAAGAGCATCAAAAGGAACTAAAATTAACACGCGGTGCAACAAAAATGCTATTTTTACCAATAGAGGCAACAGTGCTAGAGATTAATAAAAAAAAGGAAATAGAAGTGTAGAGTTGAGTTGGCATCTTAGTCATGTTAATACATGAAATGTGGAAATTTAACGTAAAAAACTTAATCTGGAGGAAATGCGAACATAAAGAAAAAGAAACCAAAGCCGGATAAAGCAATAAAATGATCCACGTGTATGGAGGGATTAAGACTTACGTAAGTAAATAATTATGTGAAAAAAGGAATACCAAAAAAATGTTTAGTTCCTCGGAAAAGGTAAAGAAAGAATTCTAAGCTACCGCTAAAGCTACCGCTACACGATAAGCCGGGGTGTGTAAATTTTAAGTAAATTAGCGTCCTTAAATATCGAAATATTGCAGTTTCAAGCATTTCTGAAATATACCGTTATATGAAAAGCGGTCGTAATTTTAGTCCGATTTCAATAATTTTCAACGCTTTGCTTTTATGTGGCAAGCACAATAACCATACCGAGTTTGGTTCAAATTGCTAGAACGGTTAGCGAGATAAATATATGTGATCATAAGTGGGCGGTGCCACGCCCATTTTTCAAAATTGTATCATAAGCGTATTTCTTGGTAAAAAATTGTTGCAACCGTCAATTTTGAATAAATTAGCTTTAATATTTACTGATTTATCGAGGATTTCGTATTTTTCTAAATTACCGTTATATGGGATGTGGGCGTAGTTATTGTCCGATTTTAAAAATTTTCAGCCATTTGTATGTTGTAGAAATTGGTGCAGCGGTTACCAAGATATACACATATAACCATAAGTAGGCGTGGCTACGCCCATTTGCCAAAATTTTTTAATATTCTTATTTTCCGTCTAAAACTCATTGTTAATATCAGTTTTGAGTGAATTATCTTCAGTAGTTACTAAAATATCGCACTTTTCGTATTTCTGAAAATTACCGTTATATGGGAGATAGGCGTGGTTATTGTCCGATTTCGCCCATTTTCAATACCATCCGTCCAAAAGAAGTCCACGTACCAAGTTTCGTTAAGATATCTCAATTTTTACTCGAGTTATCGTGTGCACAGACGGACGGACAGACGGACGGACGGACGGACGGACGGACAGACAGTCACCGCTTAATCGATTTGTCTATATCTATCTCGATTCGTTTTGCCTGTTACAAACAACCGTTATGTGAACAAAGTTATAATACCCTTGTGCACAAGTGCGCTCGGGTATAAAAAAATTAAGGATATAAAAATTACTTAAACTAGTAACAAAAATATAATCTGCCGCTCTGCTCCGCCGCTGCTGTTGACGTTGACGGTGACGTCCGCGCTTTTGGCGTTATGCCGCTGCACCCGGCGCAATCACTGCTCCGCTTTTCCTGTCCTTCACTGGACATTCGCCTCGTCGCTCACGCTCTCCTTCGTCACTTATGCTCTCAATCGTCGCTTATGCTCTGAACGATTTCAAACCATTTATTGGAAGTCGCTTTTCGGAGTGCCAAAATAGAGCCGGACTCTCAGTATGTGGAAGCTGTCCAGTTTTTTATGTACTTAATGGTTTTACATCAAGATCTATACATAGAAGGTCGTGCAATCCGCGAAATAAAAATTGCCTCTATTTGCGCATATAGTCTCGGGCGATTTTTTACTTTCACCCCTTCATGCCGAAAAGCCACAAAACTTGATTTTTCACAGCGGCCAATTTTTGCGAAATTTGCATTTAAACTCGCTATATCTCAGACGTTTATGATTCGATTGATTTGAAATTTGTACAAAATAAACTAGATTCTATTCTGAAGAAGATGAGTCTAACTGCACTTCTTAATATTTATTTAAAACAAAATTACGGATATTTTAACATTTTTATAAAAATTAAGGACGTGATTTTTACAAATGCAAAAGTTGTGTTATGAAGTTTAAAATTTGTGTTTTGTTTTAATGCAGCATTAAAGACAAATATATATGGATATTTTTGGGAAAGTTTCAGGTTTAGACAACAAGTAGTTCTAAAGTTATAACAATATTATGATGACACCCACGAGCGGTCGCTCGCCTCTAGATGACAAATATTTTTAGTGGGCACTTGTACAAGTAATTTTAGAAGTAATATTAAGTGAAATGTTGAAATTCATAAATTTATCAGTGTTATATAACTATTACTAAACTTAATAGACATACCCAGTAGAACTTGGGAGCATCGTACGATTGCTCGGTGAGTACTCCCTTGGGAGTATACGAATACTCCCCATTGCTCCCTATGCTTCTGTGTATAAGCATGTAATTTTGTATACTCCCTTTAACATTGGATGTCCTAGGAGGGGGAGTAATCCCTTTTACCTCCTAAACGAGCAATCGGGGAGCACACACAGAATTATCATCCCACAAACCTCCTAATAGAGCAATACGGGAGTACTCCCATAGTTACCTCCCAGAAACCTCCCAAAAAGACAACAAGGGAGTGCACATAGAAAACATCCCATATTCCTCCCGAACGAGCAATAAAGGAGCGCTCCCATTAGAGACATCCCGAAAACCTCCTGTAGGAGTAATAAGAGAGCAATGATAACGAATATTTTACATTAGCCAAATGGATTTTGCTATTTATAAAATTTTTTTATTTAACTTTTTAATCACATGCATTTGTGCAATATTACAAGATCTTAAAAATAAAGCATAAATGATACGTCTTACATAATTGCTTAATTTTAGAAATATATTGCAGAGAAATCATATGAAATTAAAACATAATAATAACAAAACGGTAAGATAAGATTTGAATTATATGCACCTATATGCACATATAAGTATGTACTCCTATATGATTTCCTGGGTGTCAAGGATGCTTGCCAGTTCAGGAATCCACCAAGCGGGAAATTGTGAAGGTGACTTTGCTTATCTGACATCTTTGTCACCCATGCGATGTTTAAAGCCGGGGGTCACACTTAAATGCTGACACTAATTTGCGCAATCTGAAAAGTATTTAAGGGTGCATTTACAAGTAATACAATACATACTTAATATATTTAAACAAAAATTGAAGTGCATACCAACGGACTTTTATTAAAATCTGTGTGCTATCCAAATTAAATTATTGTGTGCTCCTTATGCTTCTATAAGAAATATTTTCTGTTGTTTTTTTTTTGTATGATAAATTTTTTCGAAAACACAAATTTCTTTTGGGCGAGATGCGTATTGCTCTCCTATCAATCAAAAAGAATACTCTTGGATTTATCGCTTAGGAGACATCACTTTTTGCTCCTAAGCGAGTAATAACGGAGTACAAAACCGACAAATCTCGCTTATTGCTCCCAAATCATGCCTCAGGGAGCATTCTTTAATTGCTCGCTTAGGAGATCTCTCATTAAGCTCCTAAGCGAGCAATACAGGAGTACAAAACCGAGAAATCTCGTTTACTGCTCCCAAATCATGCCTCAGGGAGCAATATTTCGTTGCTCGCTTAGGAGATCTCTTATTTGACTCCTATACGAGTAATAAAGGAGTACAAAACCGACAAATCTCTCTTATTGCTCAGAAATCAGGTTAAGGGGAGTACTCTTTTATTCCTCACATAGGGAGATCTCCCTTCAAGTTCTAGTGGGTACTTCCAAAACTTTTATCTTTACAGAAAATGCACAAAATATTTTAAGGTATACAGTGGCGATCAATACAATAGCAGAAAAACTGAAAATTATGCTGTTGGCAAACTATCTTTATTGGTAATAATTTTCATTTAAAATATGGGTCGATCTATATTAGATACCACATAAATAAATGTTTCGAAGCTTGCATAGAGTTCACAAAAACTACTTAAACTTAAAAAAAATTTCACCAAAATATCGATGTTTCCTAATTAGATTTCGTGCAAAGATTTCGAGTATGCAGTTTTATAGCCTATTTTATTTTAGTGTACAAGTTTCAACTTCTTCCATATAACGCATGAACAAAACTTACTTTTATATGGAAGAAAAAGCGCAACACCCTAAACAAAAAAAAAAAAAAAATTAAAAAAATCAACCGCAATTGCATATTCAAAAATCTCTCTGGGAAATTTAATTAATTATTAGTTTTTGTGATCTTTGCGCAAGTTTTGAAACTTTTATTTATGTGGTATCTGATATATGTAGATTGACCCATATTTCAAATGAAATAAATGAAAATTATTAACAATAAATAAATATAGATACGTTGCCAACAGCATCATTTTGAATTTTGCTGCTATTACTTTGACCGCCACTGTACACTGTTGTTGTTTCTTTTTATTTGTGTAACTGATAGTCATTTAGGAAAATTTAACAAACATCAACACTTATGAATATCAATCACGGCGCATCGAAAAAGAAGAGGCCTAAAAAAGTTGACATCAAAGAGTACATATCAGTAAAGGAACATGAGAAAGCAACTAGTTGAAGAGGTCACTTGAATTAAGTGCTGCTCATTTCACAAGTTCAATAGAAATAATTTCAAATACAAAGTAGAAAATGCTTTAAAATAGTTTCATCAGAATTTAAGTCGAGTTCTTCGCTAGCTCGCGAGCAATAATTATTCAAAATATGCAGTTAAATACTTGATGCTTTTGATAATGTTTACATTTATATTTAATTATTATATACGCGGTACTAAATTTTTTTAGGTGCAGAGATGAGTTCCGAATTGGAAACAATGGTTTTGGTCATTCCGGAAGAATTATTTGGTTTATGAATATTTTTTAACATTATTGTATTCACATATTATCGAGAATTGTGTACATTTAGTTACTAATTCAAAATACTAGTTTACATATGTATATATGTACGCATGTCAGTGGACTTTTGACAAAATAATATTTTAAAATTCTTCATTTTAGATGG
>NW_023458569.1:1353469-1355877 GCF_013731165.1 Rhagoletis pomonella | reverse complement strand
AAAAAAATGAATATTAGAAAACATTTAAAAAAAGTCTAAGGTAATACAATTATATGCAACTAAAAATAATCACAATAATTTGCACTTATGAGTTAATGTGATAATCATGTGTAAAAACTCTTTTCAACTATTATTTTTCACAAAATAATTTTGCGGATCAGTTTGCTCTGATCGCTTGTGTTGTTTACCAAGAAAATGCAACCCTGTTGGTTTTTATTTCTGTATCGCATCGCGGTGAGTTTCTATTTCTTGGTAATTCGGTTTGTGAAATGGTAAACAAATTATTGAAATTTATTTATTTGGTGAGTATAAGATTTCATTAATGCATTTTTTTGTATTTTCAGACTATTAATTACAAGCACAGCATCATCAACGGTGATTGCAAGAACTACTGCCATCTCTGTGGTTTTTCCTCTTGATAAATGCGTTCTGATCGTGACCAATGGTGGTCTTCCAAATCGGCCGGGAATAAGGTTAGTCATTTTAAATTTTATATCTTTGTTCGTCGACATTATATGACATGTCATCATTGCAGGCTATTGTTGCAGAACAAAACGCCGCAACCACTGCTGTGGTAAATATGTTCCAGCAGAACTACCCACCGCCGTCGGTGTAATGATTTCGATAGCTAAACAAACGCCATCTCCTGGGCATTCCCACAGCTTGTTGACACTAGATATTACATCACGTGTGCATGCAACTGCGGCTTAATTTGGTTATTAACAGTGCAATAGTACCATGTCATTGGCAAAAACACTAAGGGCTGCTGGCACATAGAGGTTGTAAAGTTTTTGGTATCGATGACCTACTCGAAGAAGACGATGGCCGAAAACAAATGATGAAACATCTTCTGGCATGCCTTTGACAATCGTTAAGTCAGATGGAGGCTTCACATACGATATTTCACACATGGCTGGAATTCGTTAGCAGACAGACCACACATTTTCTAAATATTTATCGTTCAGCAGAACGTGCATGCATATTCGATTCCGATTTTATGGGTCGATTACGGAGGACAACCGAACTTCAGTTGGTTGGCCAGTGGCTGAAATGGTATTACCGATGGCAACTAGCAACTGAAAGCTGGCAACTAAGTTGCAAGTGCGTTTTTGTGGCTGCCGGGAATTTTTGATTGAGATACTTTATTTCTTTTTTTAACTTTTTTTTTTTAAATTGTACCACCTTGAACTTTATGTAACTTAATTATTGCTATTCATAATAAAAAACATTTTCATTTCAGTGGCGCTATCCATCGGCAACCCAACTGAGGTTCCGTTCCCATCCATAATCGATCCATAAGTCATAATCGCACGAACTAATCAAGGCTATCATCCATCGTAGTCCGATTATTCGTGAAATCTACGAAAATGCTATTAAGTTCGAATAGCTACGAACGCAGCGCTTGCTTTGAATACACACGTTCATAGCTGTTCAGATTCAGTGATCACTTTTCGTAGATTTTAAGAAAAAGTGGACTACGATGGATTCCGCCACCAATATGTTTTCTCCTTTGACAAGATGTTGGAGAATCGCGGCAGCACAGCCGTATACCTACCCCTGCAGGGAAAGCTACTAGTTGTGAACTAGAATTCTACCAGTGTGCGTTTAAGCCCACCCTGCAGTCAAATGTACTAGTTGTAAACTACCTCACAACTAGTATGAACCGCATGCCCAACTAGTCAGCCAACTATCTTTTTTCCACGCAATTAACTGGTATTTTTAACATGGGGATGTCCTACAAGATGGCAATTGTCAGATTTCGGTCAGAAATATACCAGTCTCATACTAGTTCAAAACAGACAGAAAAATACTAGTCCAATTATGGACCAAAACCGCTACTTTGGAAGTCAAAAAATTAAATGAATTCATGAATATACAATGAAAGACTTTTGATTAAGTACACTTTAAAATCCTACACATTTTTATTTAGCAGCCTTAGATTTGCCAATAATTAGTGTAAAATTTTTTGAGTATTAATTAAAAGGAAAAATAAATACATAAATATTTCAAACATTCGAACATAAATTTAAAGGCATTTTCCATTAAATGATATTAAAAGTAAAAGCTTTCAGGTGCAATAAATACTATATTTATACCCGAGCACACTTGTGCACAAGGGTATATTAATTTTGTTCGCATAACGGTTGTTTGTAACAGCCAAAACGAATCGAGATAGATATAGACAAATGTATACATAAATGCTCAGAATGAATAGAGAAGTCGATTAAGCCATGTCTGTCTGTCCGTCCGTCCGTGTACACGATAACTTGAGCAAAAATTGAGATATCTCAACCAAATTTGGTATATAGGTTTCCATTAATCCAAGGTAGGTTGGTATAGAAAATGGGCGAAATCGGACTGTAACCACGCCCACTTCCCATATAACGGTAATTTCCAGAAATACGAAA
>NW_023458569.1:1352835-1353459 GCF_013731165.1 Rhagoletis pomonella | reverse complement strand
TCCAGAAATACGAAAACTGCGATATTTTAGTAACTACTGAAGATAATTCACTCAAAATTGATATTAACAATAATTTTCAGACGAAAAATAAGAATATAAATTTTTGGAAAATGGGTAAAATGGACAATAACCACGCCCACATCTCATATAACGGTAATTTAGAGAATACAAAATCTTCGATAAATCAGTAAATATTAAAGCTAATTTATTAAAAATTGATGCTCGCAACAATTCTTTACCAAGAAATGGGTTTATGGTAAAATTTTGGAAAATGGGCGTGGCACCTCCCACTTATGATCACATATATGTATCTCGGTAACCGTTCTCCCGATTTGTACCAAACTTGGTGTATTTATTTTACTTGCCACATAAAAGCAAAACGTTGAAAATTATTGAAATCTGACTAAAATTACGGCCGCTTTTCATATAACGGTAAATTTCAGAAATGCTTGAAACTGCAATATTTCGAAATTTAAGGATGCTAATTTACTCAAAATTGATACACCCCGGCTTACCGGCTGAAGAAACATATATTTAATACTTGCGCCGGGTATTTAATGTTCGGCTCCACCCGAACTTAGACTTTCTTACTTGTTTTATCTTTTTTTTATTAATATGGAAAAG
>NW_023458569.1:1351501-1352735 GCF_013731165.1 Rhagoletis pomonella | reverse complement strand
GAGGTTCCGTTCCCATCCATAATCGATCCATAAGTCATAATCGCACGAACTAATCAAGGCTATCATCCATCGTAGTCCGATTATTCGTGAAATCTACGAAAATGCTATTAAGTTCGAATAGCTACGAACGCAGCGCTTGCTTTGAATACACACGTTCATAGCTGTTCAGATTCAGTGATCACTTTTCGTAGATTTTAAGAAAAAGTGGACTACGATGGATTCCGCCACCAATATGTTTTCTCCTTTGACAAGATGTTGGAGAATCGCGGCAGCACAGCCGTATACCTACCCCTGCAGGGAAAGCTACTAGTTGTGAACTAGAATTCTACCAGTGTGCGTTTAAGCCCACCCTGCAGTCAAATGTACTAGTTGTAAACTACCTCACAACTAGTATGAACCGCATGCCCAACTAGTCAGCCAACTATCTTTTTTCCACGCAATTAACTGGTATTTTTAACATGGGGATGTCCTACAAGATGGCAATTGTCAGATTTCGGTCAGAAATATACCAGTCTCATACTAGTTCAAAACAGACAGAAAAATACTAGTCCAATTATGGACCAAAACCGCTACTTTGGAAGTCAAAAAATTAAATGAATTCATGAATATACAATGAAAGACTTTTGATTAAGTACACTTTAAAATCCTACACATTTTTATTTAGCAGCCTTAGATTTGCCAATAATTAGTGTAAAATTTTTTGAGTATTAATTAAAAGGAAAAATAAATACATAAATATTTCAAACATTCGAACATAAATTTAAAGGCATTTTCCATTAAATGATATTAAAAGTAAAAGCTTTCAGGTGCAATAAATACTATATTTATACCCGAGCACACTTGTGCACAAGGGTATATTAATTTTGTTCGCATAACGGTTGTTTGTAACAGCCAAAACGAATCGAGATAGATATAGACAAATGTATACATAAATGCTCAGAATGAATAGAGAAGTCGATTAAGCCATGTCTGTCTGTCCGTCCGTCCGTGTACACGATAACTTGAGCAAAAATTGAGATATCTCAACCAAATTTGGTATATAGGTTTCCATTAATCCAAGGTAGGTTGGTATAGAAAATGGGCGAAATCGGACTGTAACCACGCCCACTTCCCATATAACGGTAATTTCCAGAAATACGAAAACTGCGATATTTTAGTAACTACTGAAGATAATCCACTCAAAATTGATATTTACAATAATTTTCAGACGAAAAATAAGAATATTATAAATTTT
>NW_023458569.1:1347543-1351401 GCF_013731165.1 Rhagoletis pomonella | reverse complement strand
GCGATATTTTAGTAACTACTGAAGATAATTCACTCAAAATTGATATTAACAATAATTTTCAGACGAAAAATAAGAATATAAATTTTTGGAAAATGGGTAAAATGGACAATAACCACGCCCACATCTCATATAACGGTAATTTAGAGAATACAAAATCTTCGATAAATCAGTAAATATTAAAGCTAATTTATTAAAAATTGATGCTCGCAACAATTCTTTACCAAGAAATGGGTTTATGGTAAAATTTTGGAAAATGGGCGTGGCACCTCCCACTTATGATCACATATATGTATCTCGGTAACCGTTCTCCCGATTTGTACCAAACTTGGTGTATTTATTTTACTTGCCACATAAAAGCAAAACGTTGAAAATTATTGAAATCTGACTAAAATTACGGCCGCTTTTCATATAACGGTAAATTTCAGAAATGCTTGAAACTGCAATATTTCGAAATTTAAGGATGCTAATTTACTCAAAATTGATACACCCCGGCTTACCGGCTGAAGAAACATATATTTAATACTTGCGCCGGGTATTTAATGTTCGGCTCCACCCGAACTTAGACTTTCTTACTTGTTTTATCTTTTTTTTATTAATATGGAAAAGAAAACATTTTAGTTAAAAATAAAACGAATACTTTAGCTCATTTTGGGTGAACTAAAATAAAAATAAAAGTTTTCATTAAAATAAATTATTTGCACATTTCAGTCATTTCGTTTTAAAAATTTTTTAAAGTAATAATTAATGTTTAAAATTCGATATTTGGAGAAGAATAAAATAACTAAATAATTCAAACAGTTAATAAATATTCCTCATTTTTGTCTATACTTTGGCTTGTTGATTGATAATTAAAATTAATCAAATAATTATATTAATTTTTAATTAAAAAGAGTCAAAAATAATTGAAATGATCAAAAATAACAAAATAATGACGTAATTAAAATTAACGAATTAATTAAAAAAATTTGTTTAAGTAATTCTTAATCATTAAAAAGGTGCTAATATCGGTATTTAACCATTAAACGGTCATTAAAAAAAAACATGCTTTAAATAAATAACATTATGAATATTAATCATTATTTAACAAGTATGGTATAATTACGAGTACGTACTCGCTTTAACGGTTTACAATATACCAAAATAAAAGTTATAATATTTTGTGTACTCTATTGTATTCAACTGTCGAAGTTAAATAAAACAGGGCATGAATACATAAATCATTTTGTACTTGGTACAAGTCTGGTTATTTACGAACTAGTTCGGTTTCGGTCAGGAGATTCTAGTTGCAAACTAGTATTTTTCGTGACTAGTTTAGCGTTTCACTGCAGGGCAACTAGTTCACGTTTTATCCTTTTTCAATGTTAGCGACTGGTATTTTTAACATGGCGATGTCCTACGAGATGTCAATTGTCAGGCTAGGCATCAGCATCTACTAGTAGAAATACTAGTAGCGTCATACCAGTTGATGAGATAATCTGCCAATTCAACTCCCGTGAAAAGCATAACTATGCCTTTTTGCTCGCGGCGGTCCAACATTAGCAATGGCCGATAGAGCAAAGCATTCGCGTGGTATGCCTGAGGTCCCAGGATCAAGTCCTGGCGCAGGGAAAATTTTTTTAATTCATTTTTTTTTAATTACTTTTTAACTTATTTTTTTTAATGAATTTTTTTATTTAGGATTTTTATTGTAATTTTTAAATTTAATAAAAAAAATGTTATTTTTAAATTTCTTTTTTTTTATGGCCAAGCATTTCTTCCCACATTTTTTCTGCAACGCAATTCGATTTTCAAATTTGTTATTTATATTTATATTGAAATAATTATTTTTACTTACATTAATTTAACTCTAAAAATCTAAACCACCTCCAAGCGGCTTTGAACCTGCGATCTCAGAACCAGAGCCTTCACGTAACACCACAGCCGGCATTTATAAGAAAAGCAATTAATTGCGTTTTATTTTTGGCTTTGGCCATTCAAAGGCAGATGTCGCTGAACGCTTGAGTTCTTCGAAATTGTCAAACTGGTAGGCACATACTAGTTAATGAACTAGTATTTTTTCTAACTGGTTTGGCTTTTCACTGCAGGGTACTCTATGCTCTTACGCGCACCTAGCTAAAGTGCTTGACAACATTATAACTTAAAGTAAAAAAGTTTAAGGCATGCAATAAAATAATCAACAGAACCAAAAAATGTTCTCAAAACTATTAAACATAAAAAATTGCACGAATAAAATTCATAATTTAAAATAAAATATCGCAATTGTTTTTTATATGTACATACATATTAACAAAATTAATCTTAAAGCACCCACAGTAAGTCCTAAACATATAAATGACTAATAAGAAAAATAATAAATAACAGTAATATGAAAAAGTATGTCGAGAAATCTCTAAATAGTAGCGAAACTGTATCTCAATAATAACAAATAGTTTTAAGCAAAAAATACAACCGACTTCAATGCGCATTCAGGTCGTTCTGGTTACGTAGATCCGACTGTCCTCCCTTTTTTTTAATCGTTTTTTTTTACGTATTCTACAGAAAAAAATCTAGATACATATTTAAGGATTTTAAGTAAAAATAAATAAAGGAAAACTTGTTCGTGATATCTCGACCAAGGTGTATTCATGATACATACAAAAATTTGAAGGTAAAACCGCTGAGAGTCAGCCTGAACATTTTTAAAGTTTGCTAACATTACAAAAATGTTTTCAAATTTTCAATCTCATAAATACATTCTCATTTTCAGTCTCGATTAAATGAAAATTTCAATATTTTCATCTATTTGTTTTTTGTTTTACTTTTATTTGGCATTTGAGTTGCTCTCAAAATTTCAATTTTATAAAATTGACAAATTCAAAAAATAAATGATGGCCGACGAAATGAGCAAGCGGTTTTACCTTTAAATATTTGTATCATGGGTGTATTAAACAAGGGGCCGTATGCCTAAAACCTAAGCAAATGCTTTTTCTTAAAATTTCAGACCTTTCACTAAATTTTTTCAAATAAATTTAAGTGAAAGGTATGAAAATCTGAGAAAAAGTAATTGCTTAGTTTTTATGCATACGGCCCAAGGTGTTATTGACAACTCAGTGAGGCTCTATTTTTATCTTCTATTATGTAGAAAAATATAAACAAACGATTCAAAATTCATACAAATTTTTTTCAATTTGACTTTACAGCCTGGTTCTTCTGATAGCAAGGTCAAATTCAATCACGCTTTGTTAAATAAATTGATCTCTACCAAATAATTTACTTCCTCTTTAATATTTTATGAAGTGTTCCAAAATTCGCTCCGTGCGCGTTCACTGTTGATCGTTTGATTTAAATAGTTTGTCAAACAATTAATACTATAGTTTGATCGGAGTTATTATCTTCAGTAATTAATCATATTATATTAAAATATAAACGTATAATATGGAGAAAGTTTAGTCTTAATATGCATAATTCGCTACGTGTTCCAAAATTCGCTCCGAGTGCGTTCACTATTGATCATTTGATTTAAATAATTGTTTCTCAAGCATTCAGTACTATAGTTTGATCGGAAATTATATACTCTTAAGTAAGTGATCACATCTTATTAAAATATAAACGTTTAATAGGGTACAAATTGTGAAATTATTTAGCTTTAGCATGTATAGTCGGCCAGAGACAATTGCAGAAAACTGCAACTACTCGTGAAAACTTACAATAAAAGCAATGTAGATGAAAGTAATAAATATTGTTATTAAAATTAGATCCATATATAAAAGATTTTACATAATTTATTTGAAGTAAATCGGAATATATTTTTACATACAAGATAGTTTCCATTTAACTCTTATAGTACATATTTCACTACAAATATTTTAAAGATCATTT
>NW_023458569.1:1344063-1347443 GCF_013731165.1 Rhagoletis pomonella | reverse complement strand
GAGGTTCCGTTCCCATCCATAATCGATCCATAAGTCATAATCGCACGTACTAATCAAGGCTATAATAGAATCCATCGTAGTCCGATTATTCGTGAAATCTACGAAAATGGTATTAAGTTCGAATAGCTACGAACGCAGCGATTGCTTTGAATACACACGTTCATAGCTGTTCAGATTCAGTGATCGCTTTTCGTAGATTTTAAGAAAAATTGGACTACGATGGATTCCGCCACCAATATGTTTTCTCCTTTGACAAGATGTTGGAGAATTGCGGCAGCACAGCCGTATACCTACTCTATGCTCTTACACGCATATGCTAAATTTCTCGCACCTAGCTAAAGTGCTTGACAACATTATAACTTAAAGTAAAAAAGTTTAAGGCATGCAATAAAATAATCAACGGAACCAAAAAATGTTCTCAAAACTATTAAACATAAAAAATTGCACGAATAAAATTCATAATTTAAAATAAAATATCGCAATTGTTTTTTATATGTACATACATATTAACAAAATGAATCTTAAAGCACCCACAGTAAGTCCTAAATATATAAATGACTAATAAGAAAAATAATAAATAACAGTAATATGAAAAAGTATGTCGAGAAATCTCTAAATAGTAGCGAAACTGTATCTCAATAATAACAAATAGTTTTAAGCAAAAAATACAACCGACTTCAATGCGCATTCAGGTCGTTCTGGTTACGTAGATCCGACTGTCCTCCCTTTTTTTTAATCGTTTTTTTTTACGTATTCTACAGAAAAAAATCTAGATACATATTTAAGGATTTTAAGTAAAAATAAATAAAGGAAAACTTGTTCGTGATATCTCGACCAAGGTGTATTCATGATACATACAAAAATTTGAAGGTAAAACCGCTGAGAGTCAGCCTGAACATTTTTAAAGTTTGCTAACATTACAAAAATGTTTTCAAATTTTCAATCTCATAAATACATTCTCATTTTCAGTCTCGATTAAATGAAAATTTCAATATTTTCATCTATTTGTTTTTTGTTTTACTTTTATTTGGCATTTGAGTTGCTCTCAAAATTTCAATTTTATAAAATTGACAAATTCAAAAAATAAATGATGGCCGACGAAATGAGCAAGCGGTTTTACCTTTAAATATTTGTATCATGGGTGTATTAAACAAGGGGCCGTATGCCTAAAACCTAAGCAAATGCTTTTTCTTAAAATTTCAGACCTTTCACTAAATTTTTTCAAATAAATTTAAGTGAAAGGTATGAAAATCTGAGAAAAAGTAATTGCTTAGTTTTTATGCATACGGCCCAAGGTGTTATTGACAACTCAGTGAGGCTCTATTTTTATCTTCTATTATGTAGAAAAATATAAACAAACGATTCAAAATTCATACAAATTTTTTTTCAATTTGACTTTACAGCCTGGTTCTTCTGATAGCAAGGTCAAATTCAATCACGCTTTGTTAAATAAATTGATCTCTACCAAATAATTTACTTCCTCTTTAATATTTTATGAAGTGTTCCAAAATTCGCTCCGTGCGCGTTCACTGTTGATCGTTTGATTTAAATAGTTTGTCAAACAATTAATACTATAGTTTGATCGGAGTTATTATCTTCAGTAATTAATCATATTATATTAAAATATAAACGTATAATATGGAGAAAGTTTAGTCTTAATATGCATAATTCGCTCCGTGTTCCAAAATTCGCTCCGAGTGCGTTCACTATTGATCATTTGATTTAAATAATTGTTTCCCAAGCATTCAGTACTATAGTTTGATCGGAAATTATATACTCTTAAGTAATTGATCACATTTTATTAAAATATAAACGTTTAATAGGGTACAAATTGTGAAATTATTTAGCTTTAGCATGTATAGTCGGCCAGAGACAATTGCAGAAAATTGCAACAACTCGTGAAAACTTAAATAAAAGCAATGTAGATGAAAGTAATAAATATTATTATTAAAATTAGATCCATATATAAAACATTTTACATCATTTATTTGAAGTAAATCGGAATATATTTTTACATATAAGATAGTTTCCATTTAACTCATATAGTACACATTTCACTACAAATATTTTTAAGATCATTTCGAATTGCAAAAATAGTGCTAATTAGTTGTATTGAAGTATAAAACATTTTATTACGTTCATGTTTACTTATAAAGCGCATAACAATATTTCTCTCGCCATTTATCCGATGTTAAAATTTTTCACCACATTATTTTGCTGCACAGCACCCTGAATACGGCAAAACAGTTGCTCGCAACCCTCAAGTCCTTTATGGGGACCAAATTAACAGCCACAACAACAAAAACCTTTTCTACTGGTATACTGTGGAAAACTGCATTCTGCTTTCACTCAAAACTACACCCACACACGGATACGCTCGCTCTCCGCTGCACACACGCATACGTACGCGTAAGCACCCTTTCACATATGTTGCGCAACATGTATGTAAACGCGGTTGAGAAACATTTTGCGGAGAGTTGACGGCAGTGTACTTGCAACCTAAAGCTGCGTTACAGGCTCGGACCCGCCGACGGAGCCGGCATCATGGAGCGAGTGCGTAAAAATATTCTTAAACGCAGCCTATGCATAAAGGGGCGTGGCACCACCCATAGGCGTGAAATTTTTAATCAGCCATAACTTCCAGACCATAAGTCACATGAACTTGAAACTTGGTATGCAGACATGTCAATAGTAGGGGCTCATAGGAGTGTATATATAAACGAGTTTGCAAAAGGGAGCGTGGCACATCCCATAGGCGTGGAATTTTTTTCACCTATAACCTCGGAACCATAAGTCCCACGAACTTGAAATTAAGTATGCGGACATATCAATGATAGGTGTTTATAGGAGAGTATATATAAACGAGTTTGTAAAAAGGGGCATGGCACATCCCATAGGCGTGAAATATTTTATCAGCCATAACTTCGGAACCATAAGTCCCGCGAAATTGAAATTTGGTTTGCAGACATATAAATGGTAGGTGCTTATACGAGAGTATATATAAACGAGTTTGCAAAAGGGGCGTGGCACATCCCATAGGAGTGGAATATTTTATCAGCTATAACTTCGGAACCATAAGTCCCACGAACTTGAAATTAGGTATGCAGACATATCAATGGCAGGTGCTTATAGGAGGGTATATATAAACGAGTTTGTAAACAGGGGCGTGGCACATCCCATAGGCGTGGAATTTTTTATCAGCTATAACTTCGGAACCATAAGCCACACGAACTTGAAATTTGGTATGCAGACATAGCAATGGTAGGTACTTATAGGAGGGTATATATAAAGGAATTTGTAAAAGGGGCGTGGCACATTCCATATGCGCGAAATTTTTTATCAGCTATAACTTCGGAACCATAAGTCACACGAACTTGAAA
>NW_023458569.1:1341658-1344053 GCF_013731165.1 Rhagoletis pomonella | reverse complement strand
TTTTTATCAGCTATAACTTCGGAACCATAAGTCACACGAACTTGAAATTTGGTATGCAGACATAGAAATGGTAGGTGCTTATACGAGGGTATATATAAACGAGTTTGTTAAAGAGGGCGTGGCACATCCCATAGGCTTGCAATATTTTATCAGCTATAACTTCGGAACCATAATCCCCATGAACTTGAAATTCGGTATGAAGGCATATCAATAGTCGGTGCTTATATGAGGGTATATATAATGAGTTTGTAAAAGGGGTGTGGCGCATCCCATAGGCGTGGATATTTTTATCATCTATAACTTCGGAGACATAAGTCCCTCGAACTTGAAATTTAATATGCAGACATATCAATGGTGCTTATAGTAAGGTGTATATGAATGAGTTTATAAAAGGGGCTGGCACATCCCGTAGGCGTCAAATTTTTGATCAGCCATAAATTGGGAACCATAAGTCACATGAACTTGAAATTTGGTATTCAGACATAGGTATCTATGGAAGGTGTTCAGAGTAAAGTATATCTAAATGAGTTTGTAAAAGGGGGATATACATATATGCATTCATATATTAGATAACTCGGATATTTAAAACTGTGTTTTTTATTTTTTGAAACCTTACCGTCTTTAGATTATTTTGAACTGGAAAGATTAAATCGTTTTTTACTCCCGCGATGATGTTAAACGAAAATGGTTCATTCATAATAAATAAAACTGCTTCCGAATTAAGCATTCTACCAGAAAAGTGCAGCTATACTAAAACAGCTAAGCGAATAGGCAGCTAAACGGAATGTACTGTAGTAGACTAATTTTAATTCAGAAATTTGATCGTTACCTTAATCCACCTAATATTAATAATGCCACACGATTTATAGTACAAGTGATGATCAATATATAATTTAGTTAAAGCACGATAAAGCTAAAAGTATGGCTCATAAGAATGCCTTAATATAAACAAAGAAAATAGTTTGCCTCCTTTAAATTATGCTGAACTGAATATTTGTACTACTGTTTTATATTTTTATTTGTTTGCCCCGAACGACGTCGGGTGCTCTGCTATCTTCATATATATATAAAAATTAAATGTTTTCCGTATGACGGCGATGCTTGACCAAACGGCTGAACCGATCTAAATTCTGTAAAAAGTAGTTTTTTGACCTTCTGTGTGGAAGGTTTTTCGATTTTAAAAAATTTTTAACTTTTTGTTGTTGTTGCCGAAAAACGAAGAATGCTGAGGCGTTACGATTTCACAATTTCATAGAGTTTTGTGCACATTATATGTCACTAAACTACTAAACGGCTAGCCCGATATTTCATATTCATATTTGGAACATGTGTCAGCACCTAGAAAAGAAATATTCTGACCAAAAATGCACTCGCTAGGTGGCGCTAGGGTCGGAATATTCCTAAAAACTACATTTTCTTGCCGATCTGGCTCATATTTAGAATACAATTTAGCCAATTGAAAATAAATATTTGGACTTAAATCTTACACGATATGTGGCCCTGCGGCCGTGACATCCCCAAAAATTATTTTGCGCTATGAGGAGGATAGATATCTACTATATATTTGTGGAAGTATGTATGTATGTATGTTTGTATGTGCCAGGTTGCAGCCTAAACGGACAAACAGAATGGAACGAAATTTTGGAAGAGTATTGCCATGACTCCTGGGCCTATAATAGGGTAAACAAATTTGGATTCGACAAGGGGGCGTGGCTCCTCCCATAGGCGTGAAATTTTTAATCATCCATAACTTCGGAACCATAAGTCACATGGACTTGAAATTTGGTGTGCAGACATAATTATGGTAGGTGCTTGTAGCAAGGTATATATACATGAGTTTGTAAAAAGGGGCGTGGCACATCCAATAGGCGTGAGCCATTTTATCTGCTATAACTTGGAGCCATAAGTCCCAAGAACTTGAAATTTGGTGTGCAGACATAACTATGGTACTCGCTTATAGTACGGCATATATAAATGTGTTTGTAAAAGGATTCGTGGCACATCCCATAGGCGTGGAAATATATATATATATATATAAATGGAATTGTGAAAGGGGACGTGGCACATCCAATAAGCGTGGCATTTTTTGTCAGCTATAACTTCGGAACCATAAGTCACATGAAGGGCCTGTTCGAGGCACGTAATAAAAGCGGCATTACTGCCGTACTGATAAAAAATGGCAACATTGTTGCAACTGCCCAACTGATAATACATTGCTAGAAATTTACACAGAACGTGATACTTTAATAATTCGCGCAACACTGCGGTTGTGATTGCAACTCGAACAAGCCCGAACTTGAAATTTGGTATGCAGACATAAATGTGGTAGGTGCTTATAGTAGGCTATGTATACACGAGTTTGTAAAAAGGGGCATGGCACATCCCATAGGCGTGG
>NW_023458569.1:1340191-1341558 GCF_013731165.1 Rhagoletis pomonella | reverse complement strand
TATTTTTGTTGTCGGTAATTTCATCGACTGGCGTTGTAAGACTTTTTTGTCCCACAGTTTTAATTTTATTTATTTTGTTGCCGGTAAATTCGTCGGCTGGCGTTGTAGGACTTTTCTTTTGTCCCACAGTTTTAATTTTATTTATTTGGCGGTATTACCATTGGCTGGCATTGTAGGACTTTTCTGTCCCACAGTTTTAATATGATTTGTTTTTCCATTTTTTAATTCACTTTCATTTTTGCCGGGATATGCTTCGGCGGGCTGTTCAGATTCAGTTTCCGAACTATAAATTATTTCCTCCTTTCCGTTATTTGTTGTCAATGATTTATTTTTTAAATTTATTACCGCGTTAATTTTCTTTAAAAATTTATAACCTATTAAAAGGTCCGATTCCAAATTATCGATTTCATAAAATATTTGTTTAACACCGAATAAATGGATTATGTGATAATATTTAATTATTGTAAACCCATTTATCGTATTTACGCGTTTGTAAATATTAAGTTCATTTTTATTTTTATATATTCCTGCTTTTATGTAGCAACTTGTTGCTCCTGTATCAATGAGGATTTGTAAATCACGGTCAATGACTTTGTCATATCGCAGGATATATGGCAAGTCTACTTTTCCCCTAAAAAATGATTCTCATTAATATTATTCACTCGTTGCGTTTTGTTAGGTGGCTGAGCACTTAACTGAGCACTGGCATTTGGCCTTTTCTCAGCTAAATAGCTCTGATTATGTGGTACGTAATTATTTCGATAATTACTTTGAATATTCCCTGGCTTTTGTTGCTGCCGATTTTGGATCTGAATGCTTCGATCAACATCCATTGGTGTTGGTCGAGCTTGATCATGTTGTGGGGTTATCCTTTGGATATTATTTCTTTGTGGTTGACTTTGTGCAAACCGCAAGTGATTGTAAAAATTATTAAAATTATTATATTTGTTATTATTTACACTTGGAAAATTTTGTGTTTTTCCAAATTGTAGTGCGAAGGTTGCTCGCATATTATTCGATTCCAATTCTTGTGCTTTTGCAAGAGCATTCGGTAAATCACTTGGTGAGAGTGAAAATAAAATATTTGATAAATTACCATTTAGTCCTGTAATAAATATACGTAAAGCGTCACGCCAGTTTTTCGCATTTAACTCTTTGGTCACTGCACTGTCTGATCCGTATGTCATAATTGTTTTATTTATGAGTAAGGTTAATTTTTCGTAAACCTTGTTGTAATACTCAATAATAATATTACTACCTTGGCGCAAAATGCCCATCTCTTGCTCAATAATATGAGCAGGCCTTTTGTCAGCATAAGCAAAATCTAGTCGCGCTAAAATGGCGTCAATATTTAGAACTGTCCCATG
>NW_023458569.1:1338948-1340091 GCF_013731165.1 Rhagoletis pomonella | reverse complement strand
TCCTCTTTTACTACCTGTTTCTTGTACCTAGGCTTCAGTTTATTCCTTTCACCTTTAATTTTTTCATAAATAATTTCACCACATACAGTGACGAACAAAAGTATTGGCACAGTGAATTTTTCGCCATATATGCAAAGTTTTTTACTGTAATTTATTTTCGATAATTTTTTATAAAAATATAGTTCATTTTACACCAGAAAACGTAATAAAAAAATCTCTAAACTTTGTGCAAAACTCAGGAAAATTCTTTAAATTTGCACACTAATTTGCAACTTTTTATTCAGATTTAAAAAAAAAAAAATCAAAGTATGCAGTTTTATAGCCCATTCAAATTTAGTATAACAAAAAGCAAGTGGAAGGTGTTGCTCATTTTCTCCATACAAAAAATAATTGTCGAATTACTTTGTATGGAAGAACTTGCGTGAAAAAAAATTACCAAAAATCAATGCGATTTTCTAGCGACTTCAAACTTGCACTTTGTTATACTAAATTTGAATGGGCTATAAAACTGCATACTTAGAATTTTTCTAAAAAATCTGAATAAAAAGTTGCAAATAAGTGTGCAAATTTAATGAATTTTCCTGAGTTTTGCACAAAGTTTATAGATTTTATTATTATGTTTTCTGGTGTAGAATGAACAATATTTTTACAAAAAATTATCGAAAATAAATTAGAATAAAGAACTTTGCATATATTGCGAAAAATTCACTGTGCCAATACTTCTGTTGTGTATTATTCTTAAAAATTCGTATTTTCCATTATTAACTGAAAATGTTGTTTTTTAAATATCTTCAGTTTTCATCAAAATTTGATGAAATCCAGATTCTAGATCAATTGTAGAGAAATATTGTGATTCTCCTAGATTCGAAAGTATAACGTTTATATATGGTGTTGGATATTTATCTGCAATCGTAACTTCATTTAATTTTTTGAAGTCTACTACCATTCTCAATTTTGGTGTGCCATCTTTATCAATACCTTTTTTTGGTACCACCCAAATTGGAGAATTATAAGGACTTTTACTTGGTTTTATAACTTATTTTTCCAAAAGATCTTCAATTTCCTTATTCACAAAAACATTTGCTGCTAAAGGATATTGATATTGTTTGCTCCAAATTGGAGTATTTACGGAAGTTCTTATTT
>NW_023458569.1:1310001-1338848 GCF_013731165.1 Rhagoletis pomonella | reverse complement strand
GTGCTTATAATAAGGTATATATTAATGAGTTTGTACAAGGGGGCGTGGTACATCCCTTAGGAGTGGATTTTTTTATCAGCTATAACTTCGACACCATAAGTCACAGGAAATTGAAATTTGGTATGCACCCATTTCTTTGTACGTGTTTATAGTTAGGTATATATAAATGGGTTTGTAAAAGCGGGCGTGCCACAACCCATGGGCGTGAAATTTTTCACCAGCCATAAATTGGGAACCATACATCACATGAACCTGAAATTTTGTATGCAGGCATATATGTGGGAGGTGTTTAGAATAAAGTATATATAAATGTGTTTGTAAAATTGGGATAAATATGTATTCAACTATTAGACCACTCGGATATATAAAACTGTGTTTTTTTGAAACATTAAAGTCTTTACACCATTTAGAAATGGAAAGATTAAATCATTTTACTGATCCCGCGATGCTATTAAACGAAACATGTGCATGTGTAATGAATAAAACTACATCTGAAATAAGCATTGTACCGGAAAAGTGCCGTTATTCTAAAACAGCTAAGCGAATAGGAAGCTAAACGGAATGTACCATAGTAGACTAATTTTATTTTAAAAATTCTATCGTTACCTTAATCCAGCTAATATTAATAATAGAACAAGATTTTTAGTACAGAAAGTGATGATCTATATATATTAGTTGAAGTACGATATAGCTAAAAGAATGGCTCATAAGGATTTAAACAGAAAGAAAACAGTTTTTCTCTAATTTATGCTGAAATGAATTTTTGTATTACTGTTTTAAATTTTGATTTGTTTACCCCGAACAATGTCGGGTGTTCTGCTAGTCTATATATATAAAAATTAAATGTCTTTCGTATGACGGCGATGCCTGACCAAACGGTTGATCCGATTTCAATTCTGTAAAAAGCAAATTTTTTGACCTTCTGTGTGGAAGGTTCCTTGATTTAAAAAAATTTGAAATTTTTTGTTATTGTTGCCGAAAAATGAAGAAAGCTGAGATGTCACGATTTCACAATTTCATATAGTTTTCCGTATATTGAATGTCATTAAACTACTAAACTGCTGGACCGATTTCGTTCATATTTGGAACATATTTCAGCACCTTGAAGGGAAATATTTCGACCAAAAATTTAATCGCTAGGTGGCGCTAGGGTCGGGATATTCATACAAATTAGATTTACTTGCTGATTTGGCTCATATTTAGAAAACAATTTAGCCAATTTAAAAGTAATATTTGGACTTGAAACTTACACGATAGGTGGCCCTGTGGCCGAGACATCCCCAAAAATTATTTTACGCTAAGAGAAGGATATATCTACTATATATTTGTGGAAGTATGTATGTATGTATGTATGTATGTGCCAGGTTGCAGCCTAAACGGACGGACAGAATTGAACAAAATTTTGACAGAGTATTTCCATGACACCTGGGCCTATAATAGGGTAAAAAAATTGGGATTCGACAAGGGGGCGTGGCACCTCCCATAGGCGTGAATTTTTTAATCAGCCATAACTTCGAAACTATAAGTCACATGAACTTGAAATTTGGTATGCAGTCATATATATGGTAGGTGCTTACAGTAGAGTATATATAAATGACTTTGTAAAAGTGGGCGTGGCACATCCCATAGGCGTGAAATTTGTTATCAATCATAACTTCGGAGCCATAAGTCACATTTACTTGAAATTTGGTATACAGTCATATATATGGTAGGTGCTTATAGTATGGTATAAATAAATGAGTTTGTAGAAGTGGGCATGGCACATCCAATAGGCGTGGAATATTTTATCAGCTATAAACCGGAAACTATAAGTCATATGAACTTGAAATTTGTTATTCAGTCATACATATGGTAGGTGCTTATAGTAGGTATATATGAATGAGGTTGTAAAAGTGGGCGTGGCATATCCCATAGGCGTGGAAATTTTTACACATACAATTTGGCACATACAATAGGCATGTAATTTTTTATCAGCTATAACTTCGGAACTATAAGTCCCACGAACTTGAAATTTAGTATGCAGATATATCAATGGTAGGTGCTTATATATAAAATTATGGAAAATTTTATCAGCTATAATTTCAAAACCATAAGTCAAATGAAATTGAAATTTGGTACGCAAACGTATCTATGGTAGGTGCTTATAGTAGGGTATCTTAATATATAAATATCCCGTGTCACTCTGTCCGTTTACTCTAATCTCCGAAACCGCTTAACCGATTTCAATGAAATTTTGTGCGTGTGTATTGTTGGTTCCGACTTAAAAGATAGGATAGTTGTGAACCCGAGAAAAAATATTTTGTTTTCATCGAAATTTTTTCTATGCTTGTGAGAAGCTTATCTAATATACATATAAAAATCGAACTCTTCCTAAACGGCTCTACCGATCTTTATGAAATTTTTTGTGTTATATATGGTAGGTATGAGAATCGGATGTAGCGTATATTTCATACCGCTAGGTGCAGGGGGCGTGGCACCTCCCATACAAACCGAATTTTTCATCATTGCACATCTCTGGAAGTGTTCATGGTAGACTGCTCGAATATGGTATGGAGATATATGAAAATATTTGCATATTCATGGATAAAAATTGCGGTTATTGGAAAAAGTTACGTGGCACCTCCCATACAAACCGAATTTTTCATACTGCTTATCCCGGAAAATTTTCATGGAAGAGGTCTCGAACTTGGTATGGAGATATATGAAAGCAATCGCATTCTCATGGAGATAAATTGTGGTTATCTGAAAAGGAGGCGTGGCACTTCCACTACACATCGAATTTTTCATGCTGCCTATCTCTGAATGTGTTCATGTAAGAGTACTGGAACTTGGTATGTATAAGATATATACAACGCGACTGGTAAATTACTCGAAAATGGTATAGAGATATATGAAATCCATCCCATGCTCTTAGAGAAAATTGGGGCTATTTGAAAAGGGGACGTGGCGCCTTTCAAACGCACTGAAACTATTACGTGTCTTTGTATGCATGTTCAGTTTTGCTAAGTTATTTAAGACGGAAAATATGCCTTCTGACAACCACCAAACCGTAATATTAGAAGACAAATGCGTCACTAAAAATCATGAACCTGAACTCTTGGTGAAAATGTTGGACCAAAATGTTTCTATACACGGTTAAAAATTTCGGTTTTAATTTTAAACTCTTTGGACTACATATATGACCAAACTACATAAATTCAGTTTCAAATACAAACCTTCTAAATTTTAAAAAAGAGGGCACATATGTTGGGTTTAGAATTTAAACAGTCCGGTGTAAATTTTAAACCCAAACATTTTCATAATTAAGAATAAAAATAAAAATAAAATTTCATGCTCCGTCTGATGAGGATTGAACCCGGACAGCCTTAGTAGCAACCAATTGTATCAAGCAGCTTTGCACACTCAGCTACAGTCACGCATGTAAATGTGCTTTCATATGTTGAGTTTGAATCAACACCACATTTCGCTGTGTGCAAACATTTTCTATTTCGGTTTAGATTTTAAACCAGATTTTCTATATATGAATCCTAGAAGCTAGAATTAAAACATTTTGGTTTGATTTTTAAATCACGAACTTTAAAATTTAAACCACAATATACTAAAAATTGCTTAAAACTATTGGCTGGTTTAAAAAGTAGATTATAAAAAATTAAAAAGGCACTAGTCCCAGCGCAGTTTAAAAATTAAACCCAAATTTTTGACCGTGTACAAAAAATTTATTTTGGGCGGGACGAAGTTCGCCGGGTCTGCTAGTATATGTATAAATTAATTAAAATTTGAAAGAGCTGTTTACTGTTTAAGTTAAAGTTTATTGCTTTGATCATCATGTGAAATATTTCAATTTTGTGATATTGCGAATGTGAAAAAGATGACACCCGGCTACTACGACAATTTGTTTTTACTCCAATTGATGGATGGTGCGTACTAAATAATTTGAGTAGTCCGAGCCCTGTTTCACACATATGACAATGAAGAAAATGCATTCACTTCATTGGAAGGTTCATTAGTGTACGAGGTTTTACGCAAGAAAACGGGTAAGAAATTGTAAAAAAAGTAGTTAATTGAATTAAAATGAATATTAAATTTTCATTTCAGAAAAAAATAATATGACATGAAATAGCCAAACGCAGAGTTATTTTAGGCCAATTAAGCACATGTAGTCGACGACTACTTATAAGGAGCTTTGGGCCACGATGAAGTGCAACGTCCATAACCTAAGATGATCGAAGTTATCACCCCATCCGCGTGGTAGTCGTACTATACAGTTGCTAGTGTAACTAGAAATATGCAATTGACAAAATAAAACAAGTCGTACTAGATGTACTATTGGCTTTTCGTTATTCTTTTTGCAGATGCTTGCCAAACGCTATGTGCCGGATCGCAAAACGCTATGAAATACTCGGCGCACCGAAATTATTTTACCATATGTCATACCTGCACAACAGACGATGGGGAAGTACGCTGTCTTGCGGAGCTGGTGCATACATCAGCTGCTCTGTCCTATGCGGGGCGTAAATGAGAGCTAAGCTAGTCGTGATGACCGGAGGATTCGAACAAGACAATCCTAATCCCTTAAAATCACGTTACTATTTACACGCGCAGAACGGGAATATTTATTTCCTACGTTACTCCGAACTAATTAAAATAATTGCCAATTCAACGTTTTGCTTTAAATATTAAGACATTCCTTGAGCCCATTGCTGTCACGTTATACTGATGCATAAATATTGTAGGGTCGCCACCCTTCGTGCTGCATGCGCAGTGCACGCTCTTTTTGGCACACATCCACACATCGACGCTCTTCCTGTGCTCAGCTACCCATGATCTATATTGGCCGATCATTTGCTAAAGAGATTTGATGATATACAGTCGCGTTAGGTAACAGGCTGCATGTGAGTTTGGTTCACCAGTTACTTTTGATTTGATATAGCGCTGCTTTTCAAGAAAAAATATTCCGTGGACGTAAGGCATCCAATGAGAGCGTAGTGCCGCTGTGAAAGCGTGAAGTATCGTTGCATAGAGTAATTAGCTGTGTGATTGAAATGCAGACACTGATACGCCACATCTTCAATTACTCATTGGCACACACGTACAAAGGAGTGGTACCCAAATGCAAGCTTAGCTGGAAATCCATAAGGCAGTTGAAATTAATATTCTCCAATTAAAGAAAAGTGATGTTGAAGAGCCGGCTAACGCATATTCTCCAAAAGCTTAAGTATATTAGTTTGTTATTTTTCCCCATTTTTTATCAAACCGACGATTTTAAAGCTAATTCAATTGTGTTTTTTTGTCAAGTGCATTGCAATAAGGGCAACGTATGGATACGGTGACCATATTAACCAATGTAAAATAAAGGACATTTTTTTTTCAAAATTATTTGGGAATACGTGCATACAACTTGTATGATAAAAGTACCTTACCCATATCGTAATTTAAATCAAATATTTACCAGTTAATTAACCGATTCCCGAAAATAAAGCCAAATCCTTTTCAAGGACTTCGTCATCCTTTGCTGCCAAAATACATTTACCGAAGTCAGCACACAGTGGTTTAAAGTTGGAATTTAATGTTCATAATTCACCGCAGTCTTCAAAAACAAAAAAATTTTTGTGAACCTTTTTTATAACATTTCAAAAATTTTTTGTAATTTTTTCGTTTTGGGGAACCACACAATTGTTTTTAACTAGTCTTTGTTATGTAACATTTATAACTAATGTATTCTCCATTTTCGTCAAATTGCCACTTTTTCAGCATTTTGCACTAAAAAAATTATTATAATCAAATAAAAATTCACAAACCAGGCTCAACTGGTATCTTGCAAATATTACAAGCTTTAATAAAAAAGTATCAAATTAAGTGAAAAAATTAAGGCTCCAGTGAATTACGAACACTAAATGCCAGTTTAGAACCACTGTGCGTCAGGGCGTTTATTGTTCTCTTTCAGTGGAACTGGAAACTCAGCGTGCAACACGATCCCGGGCAAAACTTTCCCCGTGCTTTATAGATTGTGCAAAGATTACCTATTAAATAAAAACCCTTAAGTGGGGTACGACACAAACTGACGAAGGTTTTCATTATATTTTATAAGGAACGTTTTTATTTTTCATATTCTGAAAAATTTACCTCTGAAAAATGCAGAGCTGATTTAAGGGACAGTTTAAGAAATAAAGGACAAAACGCGTCCTTTATTTAAAAAAAAAAAATATAAAGGACATGGGGTTAAAATAAAGGACTGTCCTTTAAAATAAAGGGCGGATGGTCACAGTACGTATGGAAAACAAATTACTACTATGAAGGAGCTGACGATTTTGTTCATAAGAAACACACCGGAGTCATCAATTGTATGTTTCGTGAATTCGTTCGCTAAACTTGCTAATCTTCGACCGCTTGCATCTCATTCTGAAGCGGAGTAGTTCGCTACTTCTGCAATTTTAATTGTGAATTCAGATTTGAGGATGGTCCCTTTTGTGTGACCAGATCAACTCGGAAAACTATCACAAATTATCTAAAAAAAAGTTAGACATGGAATCCCTCCTATTACCTAGAAGTGGAATGTTATGCTAAAAGGAAGTGGAATATAATAAAGGCATATGAAGGGTAGTTTATGAGGTGGTGGTTGGCTCCGAGTTTCCATCGTTGTATGGCGGGAGTAGAACCAACTTCACTAGAGTTCTAGTAACTTGACCTTTCTCCGTCAGGATGTCCACTACGCGCACTCTGCCATCGGTACCGGGGTGTAAGTTGACTACTCGCCCTAACCTCCATTCAGTTGGGGGTAGATTGTCTTCCCTGATAACCACAAGATCACCTGTTTTCATATTCTCCTTAGGGTGCTTCCATTTAATTCGCTTTTGTAGTTCGGCTAAGTACTCCACTTTCCATCGCCTGCAAAACGTCTGATGCAGTGCTTTTAGTTTTAGCCATCGATTGACGATGGACTCAGGATTCTCATTCACATCAGGTTCTGGCGGAGCCATAAGATGTCCACCAGTGAGAAAATGGCCTGGAGTAAGCGGCTACAGATCATTTGGCTCATTTGAAGAGGGACTCAGTGGTCGCGAATTGAGGCATGCCTCAATCCGGCATAAAAGCGTACTGAGCTCTTCAAAGGTGTATTTTTGAGCGGACGCCAACTTTTTAAAGTGGCGTTTAAAGCTTTTTACACCTGCCTCCCAGAGTCCTCCCATGTGAGGAGCGGAAGCAGGTACAAAATGACATGTAAGTGTTTGATGGTTGTATTTGGAAGTCGTTTTGTCTCGCGCGTCAGACAAGAAAGCTTTGAATTCAGATCGTAAAGATCGTCAAGCTCCGACAAAGTTTGTACCATTGTCGGAGTAGACATTTTTCGGACATCCTCTTCTAGCTACGAACCGAGCGAATGCTGCTAGAAAGGATGGGGTGCTAAGATCACTGGTAGCTTCTAAGTGAATCGCTTTAGTAGTGAAACAAACGAAGAGGCAAACATATTCTTTGGATATTCGACAACCTCTGCCGCGGTAGCTTTTGATGTCAAAAGGTCTGGTAAACGTCTGAGATCGTTTTTTGTAGATGATACAAATTTTACAATTATGGATGGTAGACCTTATCATGTTTTTTACCCTGGGAATCCAGTACTGGGTAGGGATAAGGCGTAGCATGAGTTGATTTTCTCCGTGTAAGGAGATTTGGTGAATCAACAGGACTATAACAACAGACGAGACAATGTGCAGTTATACGGGATAATGATTGGGTGGCGCTCATTATATGCTAAGTCCTGGGTTGCTCCGAGGCGACCTCCAGCCCTGATGATGCCGTGCTTGTCGACGAACGGATTAAGCGGAAGGATTTCACTCTTTGCATCGATGGGTTTTCTAGTTTTCAAATTCGTATATTCTTCACCGTAGTATTGCTTCTGGTAGATTTTTATCAAGAGCTGTGTCGTTGTCTTAATTTCATCTGATGAAATTAAACAAAAATTTTCCTGAAATGAAGCTTTTGTTTTCGGGTGAGTTCTTCGGTTGAATCTCATAACAAATGATAACACTCTCAAAGCTCTCGGTAGAGTTGTCTTCTTGCAACCAAGAAGGTCCCTGCCACCACAAAAAATTTGAGACCAATTCCGAAGCAGGTAGTCCTCTGCTAGACAAATCGGCTAGATTCGAAGCCGAGTTTACATGAAACCAGTCCTTATTACCGACTTTTTCTACGATTTTCGTTATTCGGTGTGCGACGAAGGTTGACTAAGAACAAGGCGGCTTTCATATCCAAGCGAGTACGATGGTCGAGTCCGTCCAAAGATATGTTTTCACTTGGCCTAGGTTGAGGTTGTTGATTATGGATTCTATAATTTCCGCGAGCAGCACGGCTCCGTAAGGTTATAGTCGTGGTAGCGAGATGGTTTTGACAGGAGCTACTTTGGTTTTTGCCAAAAGAAGGTTTACCAAAACTTTGTCATCTCTTTTGACGCGCATGTATGCCGTAGCCGCATATGCTTTTTCTGATGCGTCGCAGAAACCCTGTATCTCGATGTCATCTCCTGGTGAGAAGTGTACCCATCGAGGTATTCTAATATTGTCTATTTCATGGTAATGTTTGGTAAAATTCTGCCAGCGTTCCAAAGTAGTAGAAGACACAGTCTCATCCCAGTCTGTGCCTTCTAGCCGAATACTCTGCATAATTATTTTTGCTACGACGACTATTGGAGCAAGCCATCCTAGCGGATCAAATAGCTTGGCGATAGCTTATAGTATCGCCCTTTTTGTAAGTGTATCGCGGTCCGCCAATGGTCTTGTAATGAAATAGAAAAGATCCGAATGGGCATTGCATCTTATGCCAAGAGCCTTAACCGTGCTGTTATCTTTGAATGCCAAAAAGTCTTCACTGAGTAGATCCGTTTTTTGGATGTCCTTGAGAATTTCCGCACAGTTTGAGGTCCATTTCCTTAGCGGAAAACCGGCTGACCGTAGCACTTCAGAGATTTCATCTCTTGCTTTTACGGTAGAGTCGATGCTGTAGTAGCATTTTCGTAGTATGTAAGATTAGGGTGTCCGTTATTTCCCAAGTTGATTTTTTTTTTCGCTGCCGCCCCCTGAAGTTCTAGTTTTTGTCCTAAAAAAAATTATCCAATCTAAATAAGCTCTTAATTTTCAATTTAAATCGTGCCAAAATCCTGTTACTTTTCCCATTAAAATATCATGGGATTTTTTTACTTTTTGCATTTAATTTTTTTTCTCCAAAATAAATGGACTTCTAACCTTGACAAAGACATAATCTAATACAAAATTTTGCGCTCTACAAAAAAGGTTTCATTGGTTTTTCGATAAAAATATTCCTTAAAAAGTTATACGCGGTTAAAGTTATGCACATAGCTTATAATCGTAATTATTTCAGTTTTATTGAATTTTTCTGTAATATAATCATTGAACTCATGAAAATTGTCATACAATTTTATTGACCAATCTTTTCAGTGACAATAACGGAAACAATGCATTACAACTAATATTACGATGTATTATTAATATTTTTTTGTCTTTTTAATCACGTTTCGTTGTTAAGCAGCTTTTTGTAGCGTTATGGTAAGTATCCTTGTATTCACGTACAACTTGTATTAAATAATGTTTTTGGTCTTCTTTAGTAGTCAAAATATTGATGTAATCTTGAGTCAACTGAACTGCTCTCTCAGCTACATCATTAATAACTTGCAGATTATTTACAATATCCAAACCTTCTAAGTAATCATCATTAGTTGACCATTTTTCAACATCACACTCTAAAAATTTTTTATTTATGTTGAATGGATCAAAATATTTACTCGAATTAGAATTAATAAAAAAGTAAATATCTCTTTTTTGTAAATTGATAATTTCACTGTCTGAATTCACTACGTAGCGTTTAGGGTAATCAAAATCCATATCTTCATGGCATTTTAATGCTTCAATCATTTTATGTTTCATAAAAATCGGTATATTCGGATCGAAAAAAGCCAGAGCAGCAGCTTCAGCATTCAAATACCACAAACGATTTTTGAATTTGTGCAAGACTGCTTCAGAAAGTTTCTTATCAATCGTCTTGTATTGATGTACAGTTTTTACAAAATTCAAGTCTTGATATGGAGCCGATGCTGCAAGAGGTGCCGTAAACCTAAATGGCACGTAAACAAATACTATGAATAAACAAATATCCAAAAGACTTTGTTGCAGTGCTCGATCTACCTCAAAAATGTCCCGGAAAATGAATATTTTCAGCGAATAGATCGCTTTTGACATCCAGCGGACATGGTGAAATGCTCCTGGTTTATAAAATTTCACACTATCAGCTTCCATCGTGCCAAGAAAAATTTGACACAACTCCAAAAGCTCTTTATAATCATCGCGAGGCAGAATTTCACTTAGAAAGTTTTTGATCGTTTCATTTGTTTTTTCAACTTTTGCTAACAGTTTTTTAGGAATTTTATTTCTTGTAAGACCGTTATTATATTTAGTTTGATCAATTACATTCCAAGTTTCCTGAAATTGTTTAAACAGAGGAACGTTTGGCCCATCAGTTCCCGGAAATTTTGTCACAAAAACAAAATTTAAGACCAATTCGTAGATGTGATGTCTACAAGGTAAATACAGAAGATCTTTTTGTAAAAACTGCTCTAAATTGGTTGCTGCTCCATTTCGACAAACAAGATTTGGATATTGTCAGATAATACCCATTCTTGTACACTCTTGAAAATTTCCTGAGCCTGAGTTATTCCTCTTCCAACCGGTAATGCCGGTACGTTTAATATTTTTTCAACGGTCATGCTTCGAATTATTATATGTAGGCACTCGGTCAACCTTTTTACTAGATAGTCCATCTGGTATTAATTTTCCATCCCAATGAACCACCGCAGCTCCAACCTCAGTGTCACCAAATAACTTCTTCATACGTTCAGCAGCATCTTTCCGAATTTTCGACCTACGTTCATTAAACGAAGTCTTGTTAAGAATTAAATTATCAGTATCTACTCTAAGGGCCATCGCGACAGCTGATATTATTCTTACGGAATTTCTATAAGAAATCTTACAATTGTCGAATGTAGCAACAACATGTTCCGTCAGAAAATTTATTGTTCCTCTCTCATTTTTCATTTGATAATTTCGCCCCTGTGCCTCAAACATTAAAGATGTGCTTTGCAAAAAGGCCGATGTTTCGCCACTTAATGGTTGCTCCGATGTACTTTTTGCGCTCGGCGGTAGAGTTATGTCTAAAAATTGAAAACAAAAAAATAGATATAGTGAGTTTTGTTTCATTAAGTCAATTATTCATTACACTTTTCATAAAATAGAATTTTCATACATAAAATAATTTAATTTATCAAGAGGTACACCAAGCACATGAATTAATTACCACAATCTGAACGATTGTTATCCGAGAGTGTTAAGTCGATATTATCAGTAGCTCGTTTCTGTAACAATTCTCTACCAAGGCGAATTGAGATATGAATTCGCCGCCCTGTAATCTACTGCTAATTAGTAGGTGAGAGTGACATATTTTCTCTACCAGTAGAGAAATAATCGGTAGAGAAAAGTTACAGAAACGGGCTACAGATGTTGATCGAGCTTTATCAATAGGTTGAGATGTAGTAGAATCAATATCTTCCTCAAAAACAAGTTTTTCTAAATTTAATAACAAAATTAGTGGTCTACAAGAAATTCTAATTTTCAATCATTGCAATTATTAATCATCAACATACCAGGTAACTTAAAAGATTATCATTTTTGTTAAAAGCACGTAAGTGATCCTTTTTGCTGTCCTTTGATTAGGGATGTTGCGAATGTGGAATTTTAGACATCCGCGGATGCGGATGTTTAAAAGCTAACATCCGCGGATGCGGAAGCGAATGCGGATGTCAAGTATTTTTATTAATACCTCGCTTTTATTAGCTCGGGATGTAACTATGTAATATTGATGCGCCTAAAAGATGCAGCGATTTCCATTCTCAAGTTACATACCTGATGACCGTACCCTGTGGGGAAAATCTCTAGTTCTGAACTGGGGCGCTTCTAGTACATTTAGACCCAGTACTGGTTCGCGACAAATCTCTTTTGCATGCAAGCAACTGGCGAATTTAACATGGCGATGTCCTAGGAAGTGTCAATTGCCGCCCGCTGCATCCCTTTTTCGATAGTTCCGAAATAGTCCTAAATTCTATAGTTCCGAACCAGTTCTAAAATCGACAGACGAAAGAAAAAAGTATCATGATTTTTCAATCTTTTCGGTTCTTCCGTGTGTGATTTTACATTATTTTCAAAGAAACATTTTTTCAAATTTGAAATTAAATTTGTTTGAATGATTGTAAGAAATGTACGTTTACATACCTTTGGCTGTAGCTGACTTTGCAGAAGTGCTCGCTGTTATTGGTTAGATTCCAGTAGGCCCCAAGATGTTAATATGTTAACACAAAGCTTTGTTTTGTATTACCAAACTATGAAATAGCATCTGCGAAGCACAGAAGAGAAGCGTATTTGAACGAAAAAGCCGCCGAGCACATATCTATGTAGAGTAAACAAGCCCACCGCTGCATCCCTTATTCGATAGTTCCGAAATAGTTCTAAATTCGACAAATAGGATCTAGTTCGTTTTGCATCCCTTTTTCTATAGTTCCGAACCATTTCTAAATTCGTCACTTTAGATATAGATTTCTAGTGAAAAAAAAGAAAAAATTAGTTTCTTAAAAGTACCACTTTTCGCCGATTTTGGACTGGTGGGGATCTAGTTCCTATCGGACTAGTTCGTTTTTGGCGATGAAGACCTAGTACGGAACTAGAAATTTGATTCCCTAGTCCGCGGTTTCCCTACAGGGTACGAATGGGAACTGCTTTAAACTTCCATTCTTAAAGACACCTGAGGACCAGTGTTGCCAGAACTTTTTGGGCCGACCGGCTAGATTGGCAAAAAAAAGCGGCTAAAAACGGCTAAAATGTTTTAGTGAAAATCCATATGCTTTATTTAAATAAATCGCAAGAAACGAAAGACTAATTAAAACCATTAATTTATATCGAGTGTATATTCCTCATCATCAAATGAATCACTATTGTATATATCACCTGAATTCATTAATTTTAAGAGATCGTCATCTACAGTAAAATTATGGCAGCATTTTTCTTCACGTTTTGAACCGGTTCTTATATATAAAATAGCGTTTAACGTTTTAACACACATTGGATTTCTTTGCTTAGTTTTTATTATATTCATTGAACTAAATATTCGCTCTACTTCTGCATTAGTTATAGGCAAAACAAGAAAACTAAAAACTAGGTTGCAAAGGTCAGCAAAAGGGTTTTCTCCTAGGGCATTTCGAAATTGATAAACTTCGGCCCAAAAATTTACAGTTGAGTCTAAATTACTCCAGGTATGTAACGTTAACCGTTGCTATTGCATCTCTATGGATGTTATTTCGTCGGCGTTATATTTGTGTTTTTGTTGCTGTAGTTGAACTAATACTTTTGGTTTAATTACTCTTAATGCATTTCCAACCGAAAAAAGTCAATTTTTTTTAGTGTGGCAATATTTGTAGGGAGGCGTTGGCGTAATTCCTTTATTAAAGTGATAATGAAATAGCGACCATTTTCTCGAATTATTTTCTCGGCTTCGTGGTCAAAAGCGTTTGTGCTTACTTTTGTTTTTAAATATTCTTCAAAACTGTGAAAAAACTGAGGAATAGAGCAAGGTATGGTTCCAACGGGGAGCATATAGGATCAAATGTGTCCGCGCTAATAACCACTAGGGAGCATAGATGCGAAAGTAAAACATTGAGTTCATTAAAAATCTTCATTAGGTCTGCATTATTGCTTTCGAACAACTTGTTTACTTTTTGCACCTGAAAATTAGGCAAATAGTAAAATCGGCTAAAAACGGCTAACTTTTTTTTACAAACCGGCTAACAAATCGGCTGCCGGCTAAATCGAATTTTCTCCGGCTGGTTGCTATCAAAACCGGCTAAATCTAGCCGGAAAACGGCTAAAATGGCAACGCTGCTGAGGACAGTACGAATGGAAATTTTAATAGCGAGGTTTTAATTTTTTAAACTATAATTTTATTAAGAAATAATTTAGGTGATTTAATAATAACTAGTATCACCCCGTTGTCGAAATTCGACCACCTCACTTTTTTACACAATTTTTCATTTTGCTTGGGAAGTTTTTATGTCCATCATCACCTGTTGATCGTCTAGGTCTCTTATATTTTTTGGTGGAGTAATATACATTATGTTAAATAATTTTGAAATTCATAGCAGCAGTAGGGAGGAACAGATTTGTATGGGATTTCGTTAGCGTATTAATATATAGATAATAATAGATTGGCGCTTACCCATATGGTAGTGTTTGGCCGAGCTGTCGGCCGCTATGGTGTAGTGGTAAACAGTGCGCGCTTCAACTCCGAAACGCCTGGGTTCAAACCCTGGTCAAAGCAACATCGCCAAAAAATATAGAAAAAAGGTGTTTTCTTAACAGCGGTCGTCCCTCGGCAGGCAATAGCAAACCTCCGAGTGTATTTCTGCCATGAAAAAAAGCTTCTCATAAAAATTTAATCGCCGTTCGGAGTCGGCATAAAATTGTAGGCCCCTCCCCTTTGTGTGACAGCATCAAGGCGCACGCCACAAATTGGAGGAGAAGCTCGGGCAAATTAGGTGATTTAGGTAAATAAAAAATTGAAAGGTTAGACATTTTTTATAATGTTTTTTTAGTGCTTGAATTTAAAAATTGGAACTTTGTATTCAATAAAAACTTGTTATTAAAAAGTAATGTTGCCTTTTCGGGTTACAGTCTGTTTCTTAAAGGGTCGTAAATCAAGTCTGCGCCACTAAATAACTACCCGTTCGAGGCGACAAACTTGATAAAACTTGAAGCTTGACAAAATTGTAAATTATTTTCGATTGACGCTGCACCAGTTGAGAGGACTTTCAGTTATATTAATTTTTTTATTGCGGTGCAATAATTCCCTTTTTAGAATTGCATCGGGAATGCAAATGTCGGATGTATCCTCCTGACTTTCATCTTCACAATCTAGCATCGTTGTTTAAACACCGCTGTTTTCCAAAGAATTCTTCATTCTCATTCTTTTGGTTCTTTCTGAATTTGGAGAGCCTGTAACGTCATCGACGTTTTTCGATTTTAGTTTTTGTAATTCATTTTTAATCTGTTCTTCTGCACTTGCACAATATTCCAGGGACCAAAAGTAACAGTTATATTTTTTCAGGAGTTAAACTTGGCCAAATATTTTTGATTCCGAAATAAAAGTCCTTTCCGGATAATAAGCAAACCACTCGTCCAAATTAAACACGTTTGGTATCATATGAAAGAGGACTGATATAGCTTTTAAACAGAAATAAGGAACCAACGTGACCACCTCTATTTATATTTTTTTATAATTTCTATGGTAATTAGTTAACATATTTAATTGAAATATTTTTCAATAGGTGGCTTTTCTCGTTTAGAAGTATCAGTTTTAAAACTATTTAGGTCCTCTTTCATTTGATACCAAACTTGTTTAATTTGGATAAGCGGTTTGTTTATTACCCGGAAAGGACTTTTATTTTGGAATAAAAAATATTTGGCCAAGTTTCACTCGTTAAAAAAATAACTGTTATTTTCGGTCCCTTCAATAGTCGCATTCGCAAAAGATTATTGCGAATGCGAAAGCGAATGCGAATGTTAAATTTAATGCGGAAGCTCCGCGGTTGCGAATGCGAATACGAATATTCGCAACAACCCTGCCTTTGATAATGTAAAAAATCTGCCGTGAAACTATCAACTGTATTTTGAGTATCACCATGAGCAATATCAAATAATTTTTCAAGACATTCGGAAAACTCAAGCTCGCGCCCTTGATTTGAGCTTTTTTGTAAATATCTGTACGAGGTATAGAGTTTTTCTAATTTTTTCACACATCGATCTTTTTTTGTACTGGAATCCCAGCTCTGCTCCAAAATTTGCACACTTCTTCTAGAACTATTAAGTAACTGGCTGCAAGTGTTTTTTTTATTGTCTGGTATGATAATATAATAATTTCAGAACTTGTTTATTGATTGGTAACTTATCTCCGCTAATCGTGTCACTCGTTTTACCCAAAAGAAACACTTGATCACGTAAAGTCATCGATTGAGTCATTTTCAATAAATTAATTTCAAGTTAAATAAGGATTTAATTATGTAAGTTATAATTCCGTAGGCTGAGCGTAAGTGGTAAAGGATAGAGTCGAATAATTTGTTAATTCAATAAATCTTTTGATTGAATCCAATACTTTTTATCACGTATAAATGTATCAAAATAAAATCACTACATAACTTATCTTGATACAAGTTATATTTAATAGAAAAAACTACTCTAAATTTGCTTATTCTTTTTAATTGAAACGCACGTTTACGAACACTGAAAGACAATGAAACAATAACCTTAAACTATAATTTTGTGCTGTTGATCATAGATGGTGCAATATTAGTGTTCCATATTAAAGTTGGCAGAGAAATACTTATCGTTTTATCGAATATATGAATCTAGATTCTCTTTCAGTCAAAATCAAAAAGCGCAATTACAATTTGCAGTGAATGATAGAAAAATTTGATTATAAGCTATGTGCATAACTTTAACCGCGTATAAATTTTTAAGGAATATTTTTATCGAAAAAACCAACGAGACCTTTTTTGTAGAGCGCAAAATTTTGTACTAGAATATGTCTTTGTCAAGGTTAGAAGTCTATTTATTTTGGAGATAAAAAATTAAATGCAAAAAGTAAAATAATCCCATGTTATTTTAATGGGAAAAGTGACAAGATTTTGGCACGATTTAAATTGAAAATTAAGAGCTAATTTAGATTGGATAATTTTTTTTGGGACAAAAACCAAAACTTCAGGGGGCGGCAGCGAAAAAAAAATCAACTTGGGAAATAACGGACACCCTAATCTTAGATGCTATTGGGGAAGAACTTTCTACATCGTCAGCCAGTTGTAAAATGGTCCTTATCGCGGGGTGAGGAGCACAATTAATCCCGAAAGTGACAGTCTTTAATACGTATAGACTTACAGGTTCGTTCGGGTTTGTACGGAAAACTATCCGCTGATATTTGGTATGGTTGCTATCCACCCAAATTTGTCGGTACATCTTCTCGATGTCACTATTAAAAACGTATCTGTATAACCTCCAGCGGAGTATAAGGATCGGAAGATCTGCTTAGCGAACTGGACCTGGGAGAAGTACATCGTTCAGACTTGTGCCATTAGCCGTTGAACAGCGTGGTGAGGCAAAAAGTAGTTATCAGTAGTTATCTGGACATGTGTCCTAGTGATTCATATTCAGCTAGTACCCTATTATACTCTTTTTGTAGGACGGTATCCTTTGCAAGCCGTGTCTCATTCCGGAAGAACTGAGAGCATGCTTTTTTAAGAGAAGGGCCTAGGCAGATATTTGCGGAAAATGCCTGCCTAAATGGTAGCGAGACTACGTATTTTCCGTCTTCTCGTCTACGAGTTGTCTTCCGATAAAGTTCATCACAGTATTTGTCGTCTTCGTTCAAGCTTTTGTTTTTTGATATGTCTTCTAGTTCCCAGAATGCAGTATGCTTGTCCAAAGCAACTTCACTGTGATACGAAACTATATTGTTGGTTGGATTGGGTGCATCTGTGCAAATGGTTAATATCCACCCGAACACGGTTTCTTGGGCGAGAAGTGTACTGAGTACAATTTTCTTCAGGCCGCATAAAATAGTTTGGGGATAAATATCTCCGCCAAGTACGAGGTCTACGTCTTCATTAACGTAGAACCGTTTATCAGCTAGAACAAGACCTGGAAATGCCTGCATAGTCATGGCGCTGATATGACAGGATGGTAGATTTCCAGTTAGTTTTGTTAGGACGAGCACCGTTGCATGCAGGCTGAACAATGGATCAACTGGGTATCGAAGTTCTATGCTGCATGCCTCTTTGACCTGCGCAGAGGTTGCATTCGTAACGCCCGAGACTTGGGCATGCATCCTCTTAGCTGGCAGGTTGATTCTGCGTTTGAGTCGTTCTGTTATGAACGAACACCTCAGAACCAGAATGAATAAGTGCTCGAGCAGTAAAATCTGTGCCATTGAGACGTATATTTACGCGAGCTGTTCCTAGGAGCACACCTGAATTCGTTTAGCATAACAATACTTAACGTTTTTGCTTTTATTGTTATTAGTTCTATTATTAAAGCTGCGCTTTGCTTGAGCCTGTTGAGAGGATGATGCAGTGTTATTGGCAGGTCCAGTCGGCGTGCGAGCCGCTGTTGCCTTTTGCACATTTGTCTGAATATGCAGGAGTGAGTGATGTTGCGAGTGGCACGTGCTGCAATTAAAGGGGCTTGTGCACGGTTTGTGCAGCACTCAAACAATTCAGGCAACTGTTGTTGCTCTTTAAGAAATTAAACCTCTCATCAGGCGTAAGCTTCAAAAATTTGGAACAGCGGCGTAGTTTGTGCTCATTCGTTTTGCACATTGTGCAAGTGAACTTGGTCACGCTTGCTTGGAATGCATCAAGTCTTTTGGTATAGGCTTCTGTAGGGTTTTTGGTGTTTTGCGGCTTTGGCGCTTTAACCGCTTTTGTACTCTTTAACCTGTAAGGGTTTCCAGGGTTTGAAACCTGTTAGATAGGAACGTGTCCATATCTTCCCACTTCGTTAAGTGGTCTATGGTTTGCTCCCATAGAGCCAAAGTACTGTCAGGCAATTTAGTAGAGCAAAGATATACAATAATTGCGTCCCAATTTGAAATGTTAATATGATGACATTGTAGGGATGGCAAACAATTGTTAATATCGCGCTGTAATCTTTTTATTGAGCTACCACTCTCACCATCAACGGAATTAAGATTAAACAGAATTTTTAATTGTGTATTATTGAGGATACGCTTATTTTCGTATCGCTCACACAAATTGTTCCACGCTGTGGCGAAACCTTCATTAGTCATAAGGCACTTATTCACAATGTCTTTGGCTTCACCTCTGGTTTTTTGGTTAAGATAATATAGCTTCTCAACTGGAGTAAGCTCCTGATTCGAGATGTAAATGGCCGTGCGCATATCTTGAAATGTTGGCCAAGACAGATAATCGCCTTTGAAAACATCGGTATCACACGGTGGAAGGTGAATATTGTGTTTTCGCATAGGCTTCTACGCGGAAACGACTGAATGGATTTGCATGAAATTTTTCCAGCAGAGAGCTTATGACGTACAGTGGAAAATAGGCGAATTTTTTGGAAAAGTTGCCACCTGTAAAAAGTTTAATTAAATTACATCCCGTTCTTCTTTTGCTAGTTTCTCAGCCTGAGCAGCCAAAGACGACATGTAATTTACATAACTAGCAAACGCGTCTCTATTTATTTTTCTGTATGTCCTCTTATCTTCTTGTGGAAACTCTTCAGAGGTGTTGAGGGCATCGTAAGCTAGTTTTGTTTTCTCTCACAGAGCTCTGAGTTCTTCCTGCTTCGCAATGACATGCTTATTTTGCTCTGATATTGGCGAAGCAAGAAAGTCGGACTCGAATTCTGCCACTTCTTCCGCTAAGCTCATGAATGAATCCATTGTGAGGTTGAAGATGGGTTTAAACCAACAGAAAGAACAGGAGTTCGTTAAAAATTTAAAAATCTTTTCGAAGATTTGATAATGCTAAAGGCAAATATGTAGCAGATTATTCGAACCTGTTGACATTTTCAAAAAGAAATGGTTTGCCGTTAGATTAAAATACCAAACCGCCAAAGAGTGTAAAATATCTCCACAATTAAAATATTTGTTATTTTTGCAATTCTTTATTTTATTTTTTTTCAGCAAAGGTTATGGATATATGTCAATTTGATACGTGCATGAAAATAAAACTCGCCACCCAACTGTGCACATATATACGTGTAGATATATGTATTTCTAGGGACCAGCAGCGTCCTTATAAACCAATAAAATGTGTGCCGATCAAAAAGCAATAGAGCCCAGATGCAACAAAGTGACTTTGTGAAAGTGATTAACGTAAATTAAAAGGCTAGTTGTGAAAAGACCCCGGTGATTACTTTGAATTAAAAAGGCCAATTAACATGCAAATTGCAAAAGTGAGGTTATGTGTTCACAAACCAATGATAAGTGAATCGTGAAGAGGTTAGTGCAACAAATTGACTACTTCTGTAAAACTAATATAAAAGTGAGTTTAATTTAATGACGGTAGCAAGAAAGTCGGAAATCAAAAAAACTGATGTTGCAACTAATTTTAAAATGGATATAACACTTTTCACTGTCGCGTGTGTGTACACTTTAAATCAATCTTCGCTGTTGCCACTCGAATGTGGAGAATAACATGAACACGATATCACGATATCTGATGCTTTCACAAAATAACTGCTTATAAGGCTATCTCATGCACTCGCGTATTTTTATATTTCGTGATTTGATGTCGTTATTTTTTCACAAAATATGTTTATATTGTGGTAAAGGGCACTGAACCACGTACCTTGCGATTGGTTGGTTTCAATGTTTAGTTGTGGCGGTATATAAGGAGTTGAATGCTGGAAAAGTGTTGTTTGGTGACGAAGAACTTTTAAATTTGTGGCGCAGACGTCCTGTCCTTGTATTATTCGCTGTTGTGGCAGACCCAATTTGGTTGTGGCAAACTGTCTTTGAAAAAGACGGTGGACTGTATTTCTGTGGTTTCGCTGGTATTCCAATGATCACACGGTCCCAAAATGGCGCTGGCAATATTTTATGGTAAGCTAAGTCGGACGGCTCCGAATGGACCAAATGTTTATACGGGGGCGTTTGGGAATAACGCTGTGGAAATAAGTGGCCTGGTAGCTGATGTGCTCGCGCTGATCTTCTAAACCGAAGTGAAGTAAAAGGTTTACGAGACCTTAACTCGGACCGCCGCACAGTAACTGACGTTAAGAGGAAACTTATTGAAAGTTCATTATCCGGCGGGATATTATAGTTAACCGCGCGTATTAATACATGTACGTATGTATGTGTTTGTGTATACACATAGCCATATGCTTGTACAGACGTACATATGCTGGCATTAGGGCTGTTCGAAAACAAGTATTATTCAGGCTGAAGACCTAAAATATTACCGTAAGCTGTCAATGTATAAATAACTAAATAAATGCGCATAAATAAATAGTCAAATAATTACAGATGTAATCAAGTATATAGAAATAAATGAATAAATAAATAAATAGATGTGTATAAATAAATAGTCAAATAATTACAGATTTAGTCAAGTATATAAAAATAAATGAATAAATAAATAACTATACATATAGACAGGCCTTGCACACATGGTAAACATCTAACATTTAATTACGACATAAACAAAAAGATTTTATTTCGCGAAAATATCTATAGCGTGGTATACCCCGATCTTTTTACCGCTAGAATCCCCGAGCTCGTACATAGAATTCCCTATTACTCTCAATACTATGCACTTTATTTATTTCGGGGCCGACTTGGAATTATAGTTGCCAATTTGCGAACCTTGTTTAAAGTTATGGCGGTATACCACTTGTCCGATTTGAAACCTAACTTCTCTACTCCTAGTGTTGTAAAACCTTTTACTTCGGTCTTGTGCTAACTTCAACTCCCTCTTAAGTTTGTCCATATAAGCTGCATTCTATCGCTAGTAGCCTCCACTTCGCAATCAACATCTCTCAGCGAGCCCAGCTTCCGGTATAGTTGGTATGATGCAGCATGCTGTATCATAGGCATACCGAAAGTGGGGTGATACGGCGACATGTTGATGGCTGAGTGAGTGGCACTTCGAAGCGCGAAGGCCGCGTCACTAACGTGCCTATCCCAGTTCTTCTGGTTATCTTATCTTACTAATATTATAAATGTGAAAGTTTGTATGTTTGGATGTTTGGGAAGTCATCACGCCGAAACGACTGAACGGATTTGCATGAAATTTGGTACGCAGATAGCTTATGGGCTAGATTGGTTAATAGGATATTTTTTAAGAGTTGCCACCTGTTAAAAAAGTTTAATTTATTTAATATGCGGGAACGACTGAATGGATTTGCATGAAAATTTGCACACAGATAGCTTATGACCTAGATTGGAAAATAGGCTACTTTTCTTAAGAGTTGCCACCTGTTAAAAAAGTTTCATTAAAATAATACGCGGAAACGACTGAATGGATTTGCATGAAATTTTGCCAGCAGAGAGTTTATGACCTATAGTGGAAAATAGGCGAATTTTTGGGAAAGTTGCCACCTGTAAAAAGTTAAATTAAATTAATTCGCGGAAACGACTAAATGGATTTGCATGAAATTTTGCACACAGTTAGCTTATGACCCAGGTTAGAAAGAGTTGAAGAGTTGCCACCTGTTAGAAATGTTTAATTTAATTAATACGCGCAAATGAGTGAACTGATTTGCATGGAAGTTTTCACACAGATAGCTTATGAGCTAGGTTGAAAAATAGGCTACTTTTTTTTAAGAGTTACCACCTGCTAAAAAAGTTTAATTAAATTAATACGCGGAAAAGTCTGAACGGATTTGCATGAAATTTTGCAAGCAGATTGCTTATGACCTACAGTGGAAAATAGGCTAATTTTTTTGGAGAGTTGCCACCTGTTAAAAAAGTTTTAATTAAAGTAATACGCGGAAACGACTGAACAGATTTGCATGACATTTCGCACAGAGATAGCTTATGACCTATGTTGGAAAATAGGCTACTATTTTAACAGTTATCACGTATTAGGAAAGTTTATTAAATTAATACGCGTAAATGACTGAACCGATTTGCATGAAAGTTTGCACACAGATAGCTTATGACCTAGACTGGAAAATAGGCTACTTTTTTAAGAATTGCCACCGGTTTGAAAGTGAAATTTTGTTTAAAGATGGTTTATGACCTGGATTGAAAAATAGGCTACTTTCTTAACCGGTTTTCCGATCAGAACGAAATTTAGTACACTTACTACAGGTTTCGGAAGGATGGTCTTAGACTGAAAGTAAGTCCGATAACTCAAGGCCCCTCCCATACAAATTGGAATTTTCATATTACATACATATCTCTGGAAGTATTTGTGGGAGAGAACTGAAACTTGGTATAGTGATATGTATGTGAAATCAATGATGGCATTAATCGATTGATGTTTTAATCAGTCAGTTAATTCGATTAATTCAATCTGATTACAGTTAATCATGATTAATTTTAATCTGACTAAATAGTTAATCGTAACCGCGATTAAAAAATAAATTTTTAATTGTTAACTCTTAATTTGATCAAGTAGGTTTGGTGATTAATTAAGTTATGCTGGAATTTCCCTGTGCACATAAAGCAAGTTAATCCGGTATGGCTAAGTCGGGCTTCCTCATCAATCTAAGCAATTTGGTGTGCATTTTCATTAAGATATATACCAACAAACGTTTTACAAACTAGGTTTGTAAAAGTTCCCAGTTTATGTATTACTAATAACAATAATTATAATTTTTTATATTATGTGCTTTTTATAAGCGTAAAACACAAAATAATTACTATAACTGGTGTTTGGTTTCAAACTCGGACAAACTAGACATGTTCATATTGACGGAGAAAAATGGACGTTTTTGAAAAAGAGGCGTAGCACCTTCCATACTGACTGAAAGTTTCATATTGCATATCTCTTCAAATGTTTGAGGTAAAGCACTCAAGCTTGGTATGGAAATACATATGTACATATGTATTATGTGAAACTAATACCATACTGATGGAGCAAAATGAGAGTTATTGGAAAAGGTGCTGTGGCAACTCCCATGCAAATTTATTTTTCTATGCTGCATATCTCTGGAGGTGTTTATTGCAGAGGACTGGAACATGACACCGAGATGTGTATACAAAATTAATTCCATACTCATGGAGAAAAATTTGCGTTTTTCGAAAAGGGGACATGGTTCCTCCCGTACAAATTTACTGTTTTATACTGCTTATCTCTAAAGGTGTTCAAGGTAGAGTACTGGAACTTGGTACTGGGGTATGTAAAATCTGTTCTAACTTCATGGAAGAAGATTCGGGTCATAAGAAAAAGGGGCGTGGCACTTCCAGTACAAATTTACTTTTTCTTGCCACATATCCCTGGAAGTGTTTGTGGAAGAATACTGGAACTTGGTATGGAGTTGTGAATGCAAAATGTATGAATTGCTCATGGAAAAAATTTGAGTTATTAAAAAAGGAGGCATGTCGCCTCCCATACATACTAAAAACTTCTTAATACATATCTCTGGAAGGATAGATAATCTCTCGAAGTATTTTAAATTTTTTATGGAGATTTATTTTATAAGTGCCGTACTGACAGAATAAATTTCATTAAATGGGAAAGGGAGAGCCGGGTTCGGCCTTATAATCTAAAGCTCTCTTGAGGCATTTGCTACAGTAATGAGAAGTGGTATTTTATCAAGGTCAGGTTACTAAATTTGAGTTGGAAATATTTAAGCCCACCGTGGCACCTCCAAGAAGGTTACACGTTCACGCGTCGTATACTGGAACCATTTTAAGGTAAACTTAGAGGGATTGATATCTTTCGTATGCCTAGCGCGCAGACGAGATTTTATAATTTCATAGTTTTAAACGGCCTAAATACCTTAACTCGCTTAAAAAATAACGAGCTATAACGAAATGGGCACAGAAATAAAATCTAACATCATTAAATTATTTTTCATATTTGTATAAAAGCGCGGGTTGAAACCCGCGGGTGTAAGCTAGTCTTTAATAAATGACCTAATAATTTGTAACACGGATCTGTTCACTCTTACTCCCGCGTTACCCTGGGGAGAGTAAAACGCGGTTTTCACGTGTGTCGTGCCGTATCCATTAGGGCGGGTCGAAAATCTAATTTTTCTCAAATGCCTTGGTAATAGTTTTCATGAATCATGAAGTCAACAAAAAGCCTGCAAAATATAAGTATTTTATTTTAATTGTATGAGCCCGCGCATCGACCGCCAAGTGACCCACAGCACACTAGTCGAATAAGACCAATTCTTGTTAAAAATTCTGGGTTCGGCAAAAAATTTTGGTGCATATTATTAGATAATGAAACCTTTAACACAAAAGATAAAGTCAAATATCATTTCTCGCAGCCCTTTAGCTTATTGCAAATCTCAGAGTTATCTGTTTTTAATAAAATTTTAATTGTTATCTTGATAATTGCACTGGCTTATAGTCAAAAGATGTAAGTAACAGCATTAATATTTCTGACGTGAATTTAGGTCGCTGGTTCCAAATATTCTAATTTTTTTTTTTAATATTAGCTGCAGTTTGTGCATTTTTGCAAATTTAGGAACAATTTCGGTAGCTCTTATAGAAAAGCCATTATTTTCCATCATCGTGGAAAAATTTTGTTTATGAAAACGAGTATGGAAACACTGAACAGGCACAACTTCTAGACACACTAATTAGTTTACTTATGTTTATATATACGATATAAAAATTGCAATATATAGGAAAATGACAAAAAAAATTGATCAACATTTTTTTATTTAAAAAAAATTTGTTTATAATCTGAACGATTTTCATCATATAATTATCATAAATCAGTAACAGTAAGTCTCGCCTTCAATTTGGTAATTATTACGAACCGATCGAGTAACATTTACTAAAGTTATATCGAAAAACTTAAGGCTCATTCCACGGTAATCGATACCGAATGAAACGAAAATAAACTTAAGAATTTGACTGTATTATTGCTAGTAAGTAAGAGTAAATAAATCTAACTTTCAAGACTGAAAGCCAAAATTCCGAAATTTATCTCAAAATTAGGTATTTTTTTACTTTAGGTTGTACCATTTACAATCCAATATGAGAGGTTAATTTTTTTCAAAATTTACAAGACTGATTTTCGTAGTCTATTATCTTTTTTGCATTGTTTAAGCCATTAGTCGAGAGAACAAATCGTTAGCATTGTAACGGTGTAATTTCAAAATTTTTCGGGCAAGTACAAAATATTTTATTATATATTGAAGCAAAGCATATTTTAATGTCACGCCCGTCACAAAATACACAAACTAGTTATTTTTGAAGGAAACACATCTTGGACAGTGTAAAAAAGCTGACGAAAGTAACACTATGACACAGAGGAATATGTGCGAATTGCTTTTAAGTATTTACATGCTTTTATTTTCGAAAAAAGAGCCGATTATATTGGTCACGCCCGTCACATGTCACACCCGTCACAATTTAAAGTTTGATAAATTTCAATAAACTCGGCCAGGGACTGCTACCGCTACTTATCTGCTAATCTGAAATGTGTCATATATCTGTTTGTGACCAGCGATGATAAAGCTAATCATAAAGATATGTTGCTCGAGAGATGGGAAAATTTAAGCTATGCTGACACGGATAAAAAGAAACCATTACTTCGCTTGTCAGGGAAAAAACAATATCTAAAACAGTTTTTAAAGGTAACGGACTCGGTTTGATAGTTAACAGCCTCATATTATTTAAAAATAAGATACTTTACAATTACTCACGCATACAATGGAGATGAAGAGTCCTATAAAGGATTATCCCCTCTTTAGGTGGCAGAATCTTGTACGTGTTCGTAAAATCCGATTTTAAAGTTAGTTTAGTTGTCTAATAATGTGTATTTATGTATTCATGCTCAACTTGTCACACCCGTCACAAAGTCTCGTCACACCCGTCACAGTTGAATTCGGAACATATAATCTATAATTTCCAATAGAGGTAAGCAACTTTGGCGTAAATGTTGAGAATGTTTATTTAACTATACAATGAACTATTTAAAACCATAAGCAGAAGACATAATTAGCATAAAAACTCTGATGCAAGTAAGTAGTAGCTAATTTGGTTTACGTACTCATCACGCCCGTCACAGTGACTAAAATTCAGATACTCGTTCGGAGTTAAATTATTTTTGAATTTCTTTTTCTAGGCATTGTGTAAATCTCGGAAACCTCTTAGAAAATACTCCTTTTAAAGAATTTTATATTACAGTTTAAGAATTAAGCCCTAAAATGTGAGTTGAAATGTCACACCCGTCACCGTGGAATGAACCTTAAGTATCCAGTCTTTTTTCAAAAAAATGTCTCTTCAATTGAATAAATAACCCTTAGATGAAAGAACCGGATTACAGAAAAGTGTGCGAGGGAGTGACTTTTTCGTTCAAGCTGAATGCAAAGCAATATCGTCCAACTGGAGAGTCCTCAAAAGGATTTCCCAGGATATGTTAAAGATTTTCCTGCAGTCACTTTTCCACATAATGGAATGAACTAAAATATTTAAGTATGTATATCGAAACACTTATTGCACGTCCCCTACTTTCATATAACGGTAAATTTTGAAAACGTGAAAAATGTGCTTCTTCGGTGACTAATGAAACCATTCCGCACCAATTTTCAAGACTGCATAAATGGACTTAAAATGGGCGTTTCTCAACCTAATTGTATTATGTTAATGTATGTAACTACTTATTTGCTTGAAACTACTATTAACTTATCAAACGATTCCTAATCTTGGACAATACATGTTTGACTTCATTCACCACGATCTTGAAAACTAACCAAATCGGTGTGACCGAGTCAATAATCCTTTTAATATTATATAAACATAAGAAAATATTAAAACGTATGAAATAAATTTCGTCTCACTTTTTTGTATTTTTCACTTGGTTACTGAAGTAATGAAGAATTGAAAATTCATAAGGGAAAATTATAGTTTTTGTAAGATTTATCTTAATATGTTAAAAATTTGTAGACTTATTGAAAAATGATGAATGAACGTGAGGTACTAAATTTAATAACCTTTAATTTGATATATCGTCCCGTTTATAACAATTAACGCATTCCATAGATATTACAAGCAAAAGTTTAATTTTCAAAATTATTACACTTTGATTTGACTGCGCGGGCTAAAGATAAGTTTTAAATTGATCTCTCGTGACCAATAACAATTGGCTTGGAGCTAAGACATTATAATATTACTATTACAATTGGGTCAAATACCTTTTATTTCGTCCCATACAAAATCGACCCAGACTAGTATCCATCCAAGAAGTTGTGGAACATTTCAGAGACAAATTGTTAACACCCTTTTATTAGCTTCACCTGTATGTTTGTATGTATGTATGTTTGTAACCGACTCCTTCGGACTCGATTTTGACCCACTTTAAACGGACAGATTTAATTCAAACTTTGTACACTTATCAAGAATCAGCGACAATATAATAATTTCATAAATTTATCTCATTATCCTGATTAGGATCGCCAGGGTTAAATAATTTCCTCACACAGCCTCTGTGTGAGAGCAAGTGAGACAACTACGCTGTCTGCGCATGCGTACCGTCTACTTACTTTCCGACTCGAGCACTCGGCTTATTAGTGTTAATACATTCTGTCCCTATCAGTTGCACAGTTGGCCAAGCGGGCTAAGGCGCAAGTCGTAGGCGCGAGACAACGAACTTACCAGTCATGATTTCAAATCCCGTCTATGGCTGAAAATAAATGATGTAACGCTATCTTCCACTGCTTGACCGCGGTACTGACATTAATTGCAAAGATGAATTTGGCAATACGCCACTTCTTTTAGCAGTAGAAAATAATCATTTCGATGCTGTACGAGCATTATTCAATCGCGGAGCCGATTGTGAAAAATAATTTAAATGTTACACCACTGAGTCTCTCTGGTTATATTGGCAAAATAGAATTTTTTGAATATCTTCTAAATCGGGGTGCCACTGTTAATATAACTTGTACTATTAATGACTTAGAGGATTACTCGTTGCTGCACCTCGCAGTCATTAGTAATAGTAATCACGGAAAAAGGATGGTCGAGTATCTTCTAAAAAATTAAAAATAAATATAGTTTAAAAAAAAACTAAAAAACACGCTTTTAAAGCATATCAAACTAAAAAGTAA
>NW_023458569.1:1294719-1309601 GCF_013731165.1 Rhagoletis pomonella | reverse complement strand
TTTTTTAGTTTTTTAAACTATTTATTTTCCACTGTCGGAGTGCACGTATTCTGGCACGCCAAATACGTGGAAAACTTCGTGTTCCACAAATTTTATGACTTCCGCTGAACTTGCTTTCCGAAAGGGTTTTAAAACACACAAATTTTGAAAAGTGATCTAAACACACAAACATATAAGCATTACCATCACACGTACGAGGATACGAACCCATAAAATCTACAAACAGACGTTGAAAAGGTCGTTCGGTCACATGTTGCTTTCCTATTAGAGGTTTGTGGAAAACGTTTTGTGTCTTGCTCGAGGAGCATACTTCGCATTCTTTTATATGACCACATACATCGGCCACCATGCCAGGCCAGTAATACTTTTCTCTTATTCGTGCCAAAGTTTTATGGATACCGCCATGGCCTGCGGAAAGCGAGCTGTGAGAAGACTCTACCAGCCCCGGTCGCAGTTCCGACGGAACCCAAAGCTTCCAGGCCTGGTCAGATTGAAGCCTGTCCCCCCCGGTCAAACTGTGTTCTCTGGTATACGTATCCGTCATATACACATAGGTCTGGCAGTTTGTCTTTGTTCTCTGTCACTGTCCTTTTTAGCTCCTTATATTCTCAGATGCAAAACATGGCGAAGCTAACCACACGTCCACTACTCTTTCACTGCGTTTTATTTCCTCCATATTCATCCGCGAAAGGGTGTCAGGTACAACATTTTCAGTTCCCTCATGATGTTTGCAGTTCGATGTTAAAATCGAAACTCTGCAGTTTTAGGCTCCATCTCGCAAGTCTACCAGATAGGTCTTTTGGTTGAGTTATGATAGTGAACGGCTGCCCTTCCACGTACGGTTTGAACCTTTTCACACTCAGGACAGCGGCATAACATTCGAGCTCTGTAATGCTGTAATTTTTTTGAGCCCTATTTAGTTTCGCTGACATGTAAGCGATGCGTTGCATTGAATGTAAAAACGTCTGTCGAAGTCCGGGTGCCGAAATTTAGCTTTGCTTTAGTCGGTTGAACGACTTCTTGGCTTCGTCAGTCATCGTGAATTTTTTTATTTTCTCTTTGGTGAGGCAGTCATGCAGCGGACCTGCAATGGTCGCGTAGTTCTGGATGAAACGTCGGTACCAGGCTGACATGCCCAGGAACCGTCTCAGCTGTTTAGGGGTTTTCGGTTCGGGAAAGTCTCGGACAGCCACTACCTTGTTTGCATCCGTCAGAATACAACCATCACCTACCACGTTTCCGAGATATCGAACCTCTTTGTAGCAAAATTTAATCTTCTTCACATTTATTGTTAGCTTTGCTTCGCGCAAGCACCGAGCGACCTTTTCTAACAAACATAAATGTATCAATGTCTGTCATCAAGGTACACAAACACACATTCACGCAAAGAAACGGATATTACCTTGTCCATTAAACGACGCATTCTTTGCGCCGCATTGAACAGTCCGAAGGGCATCACAGTAAACTGATAGAGTGGTCTCCTAGGTACAGTAAATGCTGTATTTTCTCTGGATTTCTTATTCAACGGGATCTGCCAAAAGGCGTCCTTCTAGTCAATTGCAGAGATGTTCTGTCAATAACTTTACGTGCGTCTAGACAGAGTCGGTGCTTAGTACCTTTAACTACTAACGAAACTGTTGAGCTCCAGCTGCTGTTGGACTCCTCTATCACGCCCATGCTCTGCATTCTGTCCAGTTCTTGGTATACTAGTTTCTGTATTGCGGGTGAAATGGGGTAATGTCTTTGTTTGACAGCGAAACAGCGAAAGAAGGGAACTGAGCCTTCACCCTCTCTAAGGCAATAGTTTCGTCCGGGGTGAGCACATGCTGCACCCCTACTTACAACACTTAGATCTTGCTGTAATATGAATGATGTCTTCCTCCTTGCCTTCTAGAAATTTGCTGGCATTTTTGCTTAGACAACTGGCCCCTGCTCCTGAATCCAACCAAGCTAACGCGTCTATGCCTCATATTTTCGCATGTGCAAAAAATCTATTATCGCCCTGCAATGTGACAATAGTGGACACTATCTTATTATAAATTCTTTTGTATCATTTTTTCTTATCTCTTATCTTTTGTATTTTTCTGAAATTCCTATTCCTTTTCTCTTCTATAATGTCTTCACAAAATATCATTTTCCTAGGCTCTTCGTATTCCTGTTTCCTAACATGCAAACTTTTAAATTCACGTTTCTCTCCTAACCCTGTGTTCTCTTTAAATTCACTATCTCTTATTTCTTCAAAATTTTTATTGTTTAGTGTCCGGGTATTCTTCCTCCTGGCTGAGAGTCCCGGTAATCTCGGCCAGATTTCCATTTCCCTTCCCAGGTTTGAACACACAAAATGAGTTGTCGCCCCACAGGAAAAACAGATCATGTTATGGGAGCTTGATTTGCATCGCGTCCCCTTCTTCGCCTCAGCAGGATCCTTTGCAAAATGGTGAACTAGCATCCCGCACGAGAAGCACAACATAAGGTGAAAGAGTGATGGGCAAAAAGAATTAATGGTAGGTTTGGGGATAGCCGCAGTTGCAGCCGTAGGCAATCTGTACTGTGTCACGGTTTGCAACTTGTTGTCAGGATTTTGGCCACTGGTTACCTTGCTCCTAAATCGATGATCCATCGCTTCAACTGGTTTCGGATTGCCTGGACAATGTAGATCTGGGTACTCCAGTTCGTTTATCCCTTTGGCCCTACTTCTATTCTCCTTACCTTTTCTGCTCGTCTGCACTCCGCCTTTAGCTCCGATAATGTGTCCATTTTTGAGGCAAACGTCAAGTTTGCTAGGTGTGGCTTCAAATTACCCTTAATGATACCTACTAACTCCTTTTCAGGGATCTTTTCACGTAACCTGAACGCTAAATTATGGTCTTCCCCGTAGAAGTCAACAAATCCCTCCTGTGCCAGCTGCTTCCGTTCCATGATTTCCCGGATTATCTCGTTATCGGACTTTGCGGTTTTAAAGTGGGCCAGCAGTTCTGCTTTCAGACCGAAATACTCGAAACTCAGGTCATAGGCATGATCGTCTAGCACCTGCCAGTACCACTTCAAGGCAGAGCCCGACACGAGACAATGGAAATCAGTAAACAGCTGGTAGTGAGAGATTTGATGTTGTTCTCCCATTCGAAACAAAAAACTTTCGACCGTCATATCTTTCCCTGTTCCATCAAACTTGATGTGCCACTTTTCAAGGTCGATCTTTTTTCTCTTCGGTGGCTTGTGTTCGTCCTGAACCTTATCAGATGCTTGACTTTCCTCGCGACTTTCCTCTTCTTGGCGACGGGCTTCATTTTGTTGTCCCCTGTTTTCAGCCGTTGATGCACGAGCGGAGCGGTGACCCAGTGCGTGAGCTGCCGATGTTTCCATCTCGGCTACTCGGCCGCTGAGGTTAATTACTTTGGCTCTCATGTTCCTGACCTCGTTCATACATAGCGCGACCATGTCGTTTTGCTGCGCCATCTTCGCCATCAAAAGGCTCAGTTGCTCGACACTTGTCGCAGTGTAGGTCGGTTCACTCCTCTGAGCTTTCGAAGGCCCAGCTTGAGAGTCTCCAGGCAACCCACTCACCACGGGATCATCGCTCCCCTCTGCACCTGGTTGGTTTGGTTCGGACATTTGGAACAATTCCTCTAACTTTCGTGAAAAACTACCTGGCTCGACAAATCTCCTAGAATGGACACACTAGTTTGACGTTCAGTCTCACCTTCAATCTGGCCAAAAATTCGAGCCGCGCACCTATTAAAGAAATCTGTCGGAACAAAGTCCACTGGTTGCCTGTATCAATCTGGTTGAACAGTGAGCCAACTACCTGATTTTCAAGGGCGCGCGTGACACTACGCGTGACCGGCCTATCTGTGTTGAACAGCCCCAAACCACACGTAACCCTTTTTGCACTATTGTTATCCGACATTCACTCATCCAATCAAACAATCACGCAATCAGCGCCGGAAAAAAATCGCGTTAATGAAATTAAATAAAATAAAAATCCAAGTCCCGGAAATAATTCAACGAAAAATTCAATAATTCAAACAATATTCAATATTCGCAAAAAAAAATCAAAATTTTCAAAATAAAGTGTACATATGTATGTATGTATAAAATAAAATGTGTGTATAATGTTATCCCTGAGTACGGTCCACTCCTTCAAAGGCAAACACAACAATGTTGTTGTGGTTCGTAATTTGTAACTAGCTATGTGCATGTATGTATGTATGTGCGTATATAATAAATGAATAATGAAAAAGGATGAAAATAAAAATAAATGCTTATATCATGGTGAAATAAATATAAGGTGATGTCACTTACGTAACCTCACTTTTTCTGCATGCCAATTGCGGCCAGTTAAATGAAGCTTGCATCAATAAAATTTTTTTCTGTAAACCAGTGTAATTACAGTTTCAATTTTTTTCTCAAAAGAAATTATTATCACTTAATGTTTATTTTTTCGATCAAATATATTGATTTTAATAATTATTATTCAGTTTAATTTTTCTGCCTTACAATTATTATTTGTAAAAAAAAGCCACTCGGTCGTACCACACACATATGATGATGGTTAAAACTTAAAAAATAAGGACTATTTTCCGTCTTTCATTTCATATTAAAACAAATTAAATTATACCATATATGTAATACTTTATTACATTTATGAATTATACCGTTCTCTTTATTTAATTATTCTAAAATTCTAATGAAAACAAGTAAGAGCAGCGCTGTCTTCGGCTATGCCGAAGGCTTCATACCTTTCATGAACATCTGCAAATTTTACTTTGACAGATTACTGCTTTTGAATACATCTGCATACATCGATAGAGGAGTTACATACTTATATAAAAAATCGCATCTAAACAATCAGAGGTATGGAAGATATACTTTATATGGCACCAATCTAAGTGATTTTCACTGCTATGTGATCGGTATGTAAACCGGTAACACAATTTATTGGGTTTAGTTTCCTACATAAAGAAGATATATCGCAAAAACTGGTATCTGAACAATCAGTGGTATAGGAGATAAAGCTTATACAGCATAGATTTTGACGATTTTCTCAGTAGACTTTGTATTATTATTTATAAAATATCTTACGAAATTTATCGGTTTTAGCTGTTCAAATAAAGGAGTTTCACAGTAAAATCCCATATCTGAACAATCAGATGTATGGAAGATACATATATGTTATAGTCACCCGATCCTTGTTATTTTCACTGTAAGTATTCCGTTGATAATGAGCAAAAATGGTGCGAAATTTCATGTTCCTAGCTGCATAAATGGAGGAGTTATGATAAAAGACCTCATATCTGAACAATCAGTTGTATGGGGGCTACAGGTTATAGTGACCCGATCTTTGTTATTTTCACTGTAAGTCTTCTGTTGATAATGAGTGAAAACAGCGCGAAATTTCATGGTCCTAGCTACATAAATGGATGAATTATAACGAAAAATCTCATATCTGAACAATCAGTTGTATGGGAGCTATAGGTTATAGTTACCCGATCCTTTTCATTTTCACCGTAAGTTTTCTGTTAATAATTATTGAAAACAGTGCGGAATTTCATGTTCCTAGCTATATAAATGGAGGAGTTATAACGAAAAATTTTATATCTGAACAATCAGTTGTATGGGAGCTATAGGTTATAGTGACCCGATCTTTGTAATTTTCACTGTAAGTATTCTGTTGATAATGGGTGCAAGTACTGCAAAATTTCATGTTCGTAGCTGCATAAATGCAGAAGTTATAACGAAAAATCTCATATCTGAACAATCAGTTGTATGGGAGCTATATGTTATAGTGGTCCGATTCTTCCGGTTCCGACAAATGATTAATACATTATAAAAATACACCCACCTACCAAATTTGACCCGGATATCTCGAAAACTGAGAGACTAGATTGCATACAAACAGACAGACAGACGGACAGACGGACAGACGGACAGACGGACATGGCTAAATCAACTCAGCTCGACGTTCTGATCATATACGTATACATTTTAATGGGTCTATCTCTTTTTGTTCTGGTACTTACAAACATCGGACCAAAGTTATAATACCATTTCATGCTCATGAAAGGTATAATTACATATTAGCCCGTAAGGAATTTTATTTGTATTTTTTCCTTAAGTTCTGAAGTACATGTATATGCGTACTTAGTTTTTAAATACCTAAACTTTAAAGGGAATTTTAATACGACCTTTATTTTCGTTACCATTTTACAATTACATTTCTAAACTCTATCAGGTATATTATAAAATAATTATGCGTTTAAATTATTAGACGAAAGTACATTATCGTAGCCATCCGAGGCACTGCTCTAATAATATGTTGGATATGTATAGTATATATTTTACCAAAAATTTACTTACAAAATCACAATTATTGGAAATTATCGCTGAAATTTTCCAATGAATTTGAAACGAAAGGTCAAAGCAAAAGCGAAACAAAGAAACAGTGATACCTGCGCATACTTTTTTCACAAAATTGTCTGCTCCATTTTTTGTTCCATTTTGCCCAGAAATTAAATTGGAATAAATAGAGTAGGCACTACTGTAACGCTGGTATGCCAAAATTGCCAAAATTACAACAACCACCCCCTAAGTGACAACACCTTATTATTATTTCACCATGTGCTTAAATGTAAAAATATCTTAATGCAGTAATAACAATAATAAGAGTTGTCAAAAAAAATTTAAAATCAAATCCAGTTTTTTTCTTTTCTACTCGTTTGAGATTTTTATTTGTACGTTTAAACACTATTTGTACATACATATGTATGTGTGAATAAATGTCTGCGTTGACTTGGCCTAGCGAATATATGTATATATGTATATTTTAAGTTACTTTGGTGTGTGTGATGTTGCCTTGGCGAGGTCATTGTGGGAGTGTTCGGTCCAATGGTTACCTGTCCTCAGTCACGTCCGTTAACTCCCCTTTTTACGATCAAGTGCGGTCCTTCACTACTCATGCATACAAACCTCAATCGCGATCGTTGCTCGAACTCCTGCATGGTAGCTTAAACAACAGTCCCCACAAAAAAATAAAACCCTGCTTCGCTACCAGTTACACAAAAAAAAAAGATTTGTATCATGCCTGTGTGAAAAAAAAGGGAAACCGAAAAACAGAGAAGGAAAAAAACAGAGGCTGTCCAGTCAGGTTGAGTCTCCCTTCCACTTTAACGCAGTCCTACGTGAATCCTTGGACACCGCTTTGACTCCTAGCACCGAGCGATGCCCCCTAGCCTGGCTTAAGTTCGTCTGTCGGCAGTCAGTCATCCAAAATCCGTCACTTCACCCAGTCATCACTCCCACGTCCCCTCTGTTGCACAAGTGCAACACCCACACCAATGAGTTATAGTTTAACCCCTCATAGCTACCATCCGTCTCAAAAACTTCAATTCATCTTGTGCACACAAAATTTTATTTAGTATGTATTCCCTTAATCTAACACAATATAATTCACTTTTAATTAGTTCATCGAATTGAACTAGAAACAAGCTCAAGCAGAGTGCATGAAAAATAAACTAAGAAAAATAACATTAAAAATATTACCGCATTCGAAATTACTTGTAAATTCAAATAGGACAAAAGCACGATCCAGAAAATAAAGGTCGCGCCATTCGCGGACCGCTAACCCTCTCTTCGTCGATTTGACAGCATCCACCCAATCGCTGACGTCATAATATACTTTTGTTTACATTCACTGTTGCCAACTTGTTGCTTTCCGCACCAAATTTAGTGGATATTCAAAACGCGAACATTTTTGAGTTTTGTGCTTGGTGCGTTTTTGGTGCTTTTGTTTTTAGTTTGAAGACTTCAAATTAGAAAATCTTAAAAAAATGGAAGCAAAATTTATAGCAATCGTAAGTGTGCTAAGCCATTTTACAAAAATTTAAACAAAATCATGGCACAGTGACAATCATAAGCGACAACGAAATATGTGCAGCACCTTCAATCATGCCAGAAGAAATCGACCATTGTGCAAGAAACATTGATTTTTATTAATTTGAATCGGCATCCTTACAATAAAATTTTGTAATCATATAAAGTCCACAAAATACACCAATAAAAATTTGGTGCTTTTTCTATTTCAAAACTTGGCAATACTGCCTTTTGTTCGATGCTTCTTCTTTTTCTTGTCGAGTTCGTCTTGCTCTCTCATTATATTTTGACGTCACGGGCAGTTGCTCTCAGCTCGATTGGTGCAATCTTGTATTCTATCATTCTTGGGACAAAAGTAACTTAAAACGAACCGAGCTAACCAGAATTATTATTTAATGTCCTACCACAATTCAACTAGTTATTGTGCATACGTGGGAACATTAATTTGTATTACCGCGACCCTATGGTAAGCTCGTTGCATATATATTGTATGTTTATATACACATATATAGTTACAAAAAAAAAAACGAAATAAATAATTACTACTGAATATATATGTATGTAAAGTATTTTTTTGAATATATACGTGCAAAGGAGCAAAAAAAAAAACACACTCACCTGGTCACTCCAGCGATGTTGGTACCAGCATGCGTAGAGAGCATGTGGGAAATGTCATTAACAGCGTACATATATACATACATATAAATTTAGCATCCACCTCCTAAGCAGAGGTTCAATGAATTTAGTTTATTGGCACCGCGATCACTCACTCGTGATTTCGGGCGGCGAGTGGGTCACTCTCACCGGCAAATACTAGCGAATCAAACTTGCATGCAAAAAGTGAATCGGAGAAAAAAAAAACATCAAAAGAAACTAAAATTAACACGCGGTGCAACAAACATGCTATTTTTACCAATAGAGGAAACAGTGCTAGAGATTAATAAAAACAAGTAAGAAAGTCTAAGTTCGGGCGGAGCCGAACATTAAATACCCGGCGCAAGTATTAAATATATGTCTTTTCACCTTTCCGAAAGCTACCGCTAGATGGTAGGACGGGGTGTATCAATTTTGAGTAAATTAGCGTCCTTAAATTTCGAAATATTCCAGTTTCAAGCATTTCTGAAATTTACCGTTATATAAAAAGCGCCCGTAATTTTAGTCCGATTTCAATAATTTTCAACTTTATGCTTTTATGTGGCAAGGACAATAAAAATACCGAGTTTGATACAAATTGGTAGACCGGTTACCGATATACATATATGTGATCATAAGTCGGCGGTGCCACGCCCATTTTCCAAAATTTTACCATAAACGTATTTCTTGGTAAAGAATTGTTGCAAGCATCAATTTCGAATAACTTAGCTCTAATATTTTCTGATATATCGATGATTTTGTATTTCTCTAAATTACCGTTATATAGGATGTGGGCGTGGTTATTGTCCGATTTTTAAAATTTTCGGCCATTTAGTATGCTGTACCAAGGTCAACAACTGTGTGTACTGTAGTATGGAAGAAATTGGTGCAGCGGTTACCAAGATATGCACATGTAACCAAAAGTGGGCGTAGCTACGCCCATTTTCCAAAAAATTTTAATATTTGTGTGCATTATCTTCAGTAGTTACTAATATATCGCAGTTTTCATATTTCTGGAAACCCGTTATATGGGAAGTGGGCGTGGTTACTGTCCTATTTCGCCCATTTTCAATACCAACCTACCTTGGATTAACGGAAACCTACATACCAAATTTCGTTGAGATATCTCAATTTTTGCTCGAGTTATCGTGTACACGGACGGACGGACAGACGGACAGACGGACGGAGAGACAGACATGGCTTAATCGACTTCTCTATTTATTCTGAGCATTTATGTATACATTTGTCTTTATCTATCTCGATTCGTTTTGCCTGTTACAAACAACCGTTATGTGAACAAAATTAATATACCCTTGTGCACAAGTGCGCTCGGGTATAAAAAAGGAAATAGAAGTGTATTGCTGAGTTGGCATCTAAGTCACGTCAATACATGAAATGTGGAAATTTAACGTAAAAACCTTAATCTGGAGGAAATGCGAACATAAAGAAAAAGAACCCAAAGCCGGATAAAGCAATAAAATGATCCACGTGTATGGAGGGATTTAGACTTATGTAAGTAAATAATTATTTAAAAAAAGGGATACTAAAAAAAATACTTAGCTCCTCGGAAAAGGTAAAGAAAGCGACTCAAACAATTCAAATTATCAAGTTATCAGAAAAATTAAGGAAATAAAAATTACTTAAACTAGTAACAAAAATATAATCTGCCGCTCTGCTCCGCCGCTGCTGTTGACGTTGACGGTGACGTCCGCGCTGTTGGCGTTAAGCCGCTGCACCCGGCGCTATCACTGCTCCTGAACATATTCTACTTATTAGCTTATTAATTGCATAATGAGATCTCCAAAAACGTAAATTTTGAGTTACATCTCTATATTATTAAACGTTCGATATATTCAATGTATGTATAAAAAAAATTTTAGTTTTTAAATTTGTGAGCACACCTATGTTTTATATATAATTTTATTCGTACTCTCTTAATGAATCGATTAATATAAGTGTAAGTCATTTTCATCAAGTGCTTCAAAAATTAGACGAGGAATAAACATGAAATAGAAAACAAAAGAACAAGCTGGGTTCAAATTACGTTGTTCAAGTTGTAAATTTTGAGCAAGGATTTTGAAAGTTGAACTCACTTAATTGGGACGTTCTAAATTCAATGGTATCCCATGTTTTACCAGAATGGCTCCGGTTTTCGAGATAACGGTATTTGAAAATTTGATTAAATTTTAAGTATTTTATAAATAACTCCCTCAGTTTTGAAGTTATTTTACCAAAATTTTGCACATAACGGTTTTATATATTAAAAATGGGTGCCCTTTAACGTATAGCTCCAATACAACTGATTACTCAGATATGTGTTTTCGCGCTATAACTCTAACTTCATGTCTGAATAATAAATTGTATGCATTCTATATGTTAAAGTGAACCTATACTAAATTTTTACCAGCTTAATTGAAGGAGTTATAACGCAAAACATCGTCTCTGGACAATCAGTTGTATGGGAGCTAGATTTTAGAGTGAACCGATTTCGATGATTTTCGGAGATAGTGAAGGAAACATTAAAATACAGGCGTGTGCAACACTTTAGTAAAATACCTCCAAAACTGAGGGAGTTTTTTTATAAAATAGTTCAAATTTAAGCAAAGTTTCAAGTGCCGCTATCTCCAAAAGTAGAGATAATCGGACAAAACTGAGGACGCCATTACATTTAGAAGGCTCCAATTAAGTAAGAGCAACAATCATAACCTTTGTCGCAAAAAAGTTTGATTTGATACCACGCTCGAAATATTCTGACAACAGAAGGTGCATAATTTAAAGTACTAAGTTGGGGTTTTTACACACTTCTAGAGAACATTTTTTTGAAGCATTTTACAGGTATATGCAACGTTATAAGAACTAGTAGTTATAAAAATATTTAGATCGTTTCGACGTATTTTCCAAATGTGCCTTTAATTAGGATATTTTTGGAATAAAAATTACGCTCAAGATCGCAGAATATTTTATCTTGAAAAGTTGGTTTATTCCGGAAGCACGCCTCTTGCTAAGGTATCAAATTATTCGTAATTTTTTGTAGAATACAATACGTACTTCAAAAGTTCTTAAAATTAAATACTTCAAAAACTATACGCGATAAACCGAAAATTTTGAAAATTTGTTAAATGTGGAGTTACAGACTTTAAGTTACTTGCCATTTCGTTATTTTTTAATGCACACTTTTCTTACTTACTACATATGAAGTGTACACATAAATGCTAAATGCCCATTAAATTTCAAATCAGAATATGGCGTGCTTCAAAAGTTATGACATAATTAATTGTGCCCCTCTTAAAAATTACATAAAAAATTCACTTGTTTTCATTATTTGTTTAAATTTAAACACCTATAATTCAAAAGTTATGCAGCAAGTTGATCCAAATTTTTTTTTAGGCTTCAAGTATAAGTCAATGAATTCTATCCAAATGCAACCAGCTTGATATACCTAGTTTCCAACAGTGAAAATAAAGCTAAATAACACCAAGGTGACCTGTTTTTTAGATTTGCCCATATACATACATACATACATACATGTATATTAGACAGCATCACCAAAAAAAGTTGCGGGTTTTCCGCCGTGATTACAAAATTTATTATATTTTAAGACGTCCACCAAAATATTTCGGAAAAATATTAAGATTTAAGTGAGCTGGACCGATTTGAAAATACCTCCAAAAATGGAGTTTTTTATGAATAAAAATAGTTTCCTAAAGAACTTTTTGAAAAAAGTCCCCTCAGATGACAAAACAGATTAAGCTTAAAAAATATGCATACAAATATTTAAAGATCTTCTAAACGGAATCGTAAGAATGAGATTTTTGATGCTGTTTTTTTACTTTTTTCAAAGATTGATTTACGAAAAACTTGAATAACTGGGCCAAAACTATTCTGATTTAGACTTATGGGATCTCAGTAGAAAGGTATTTTCCAACTGTTTTTATTTCTGTCAAAAAATGTCATTCGTGTCCCAATGTTTTTTTTTTTTTTGAAATACCAACACATTTTAATTCAACTTTGAATGACGTTCGTTCATCCTACCTTTCTCTTTCATCCTTTGAATGAGTTTGTTAGCAAAGAAATAAAAAGAGTGAGAAAATACCTTTCCAATGATACCTCACAAGTCTAAATCGGAAGAGTTTAGGTTCAGTTATTAAAGTTTTTCTTATACCAATCTTAGAAAAAATTAAAAAAACAGCATCAAAAATCTCATCATTATGATTCCCTTAGATTTTATTTTTTTTTAATGTTTTTATGCAAATTTTTTAAGCTTAAACCGTTTTGTCAATTGAGGGGATTTTTTCAAAAAAAAACTTTAAGAAACTATTTTTATTCATAAAAAACTCCAATTTTAGAGGTATTTTGAAATCGGTCCAGCTCACGTAAATCTTAATATTTTTCCGAAATATTTTGGTGGACGTCTTAAAATATAATAGATTTTATAATTCCAATGGAAAAATAGTACCGATTTTTTTTTGTATGGGGAGTGATGCAGTCTAATGTATATGCATGCACTTATGTATGTGCTTATACGTTTAATTTCGTTTTGATTAATTTATACGTATATACGTTTATTAGTTCTTGTATTTTCATGTACCTACACACATACGATCTTTTTAATTTATTTCTAATAACTTATTTTGGTTTAATATAAATTTTATTTTATTATAATTTAGACTTGAATTTACATAGTTTAATAAACTTTATTTGAATTTCCCTTTCCTGGTACTTTAATTAAAATTATTATAACTCAATTTAATTACATCTATATTTAGTTTCATTTTATTTCAATTTTATTTACTTTTCTATCCATTTTATTTTACTTCTAGTTTATTTTAACCTTAAATTTAATTCAGTTTTATAGAACTTAATTCGACTTAATTTAAATTAGTTCAATGCGAAATAAACGTACTTTTTTCTCAGTTTTTCAGTTTCACTTTTAATTGATTTTTATTTGTTTAAACAAAAGTTATAAAAAAATATGCAGTTAATAGTTCAGTGCAGGAGTGCTATGGGGTATAGTCGTTGCGCTGGGTATGCAGTTACAGTTGCATGGCTATACTCAATCCCGACTCTTGCGTCCTCGTTCGCGCACTCTGGGCAACGTGAGGAACCCATGTGCGAGATGCGGTAACCAATCCGAGTGGAGCCTTGGGTCACGGCAGAAAGAGAGGGAGCTTCGGTGGGGCCACTCCGACTTATTCGGTTTAAGGGCTCACTGAAGTCTGCAGCCAGTGTTGCCAGGTCTTCGGCATGAGAAAACGTCCCTCTTGGTCTGAAAAAACGTCATTTCCTACCCAAAAACGTCATTTTCAAATGAATGTACAAAAAAATTGTTCTTATTCAAACTTTTTTTGTATACAAAGGTACATATCGAGCCCTAACCGCCAAATAAGAAATATTCCTAGAGCATCTAGATGCATTTCTGCATCAAAAAGAAAATTTTGAAAAAAATGTCGCTTACGTTATTTTGGCGGTTATCGAGCCCTAACATAAAGTATATTAAAATATCATTTCGACAGAGCACAGTTAAAATTTATTGTAAACTGGTTTCAGATCGTTAATATAAAAACATTCACTTGTGATCAACTGATTTAGTCATCAACATTTTGATCGATTTTGGCTGTTTCCCTTTCGTTTATTTAATGTTGATTATTTTTCCATAAAAGCCAAGCTCATTAACAAACAAAATATAAATCCACAAAAATTGTGCAAAACTTATAAACAACTAGCGGTACCCCGGTGTGCTTCTCTGAAAAATATTGAAAAATTAATGAAAAATCCTGCACGCCGTACTTCCTTTTGTTGGAAGTGCTCCTCAACATTTTGCGATCTTCTTTGCGTTAACATCATGTTCGCATGACGCGCACGTCAACCTATATTTTAACGACTGGCTCGTGGTGGATTTCTTGGACGCTGTGATTCTACAGCTGTATTCTGCGCATACCGTCCACGTCGTACTTCATTTTGTTGGGCGTGCTCCTCAACATTTTGCGATCTTCTTTGCGATAATATCATGTTCGCAAGACGCGTACGTCGGCCTATATTTGAACGACTGGATCGTGGCATTTTATTCAATAGCGAACGAAAAACTCAATGCATAGGAACGAATTCGATAAATCGTATGGTAAACGCACTTTTTTTAAAATAATCAAATGAAATTCACAATCGAGAGTAAAAGAGCACTTGAAAAAACTTCATTCGAAGCCAAAGAACACAACTTCTTCTTCTTCTTCTTTTTTGGCGCAGTAACCGCCTAAGCGATTTTGGCCGAGTTCAACAAAGCACGCCAGTCGTTTCTCCTCTGTGCCAACTGACGCCAATTGGAAACGCCAAGTGAAGCCAAGTCCTTCTCCACCTGATCTTTCCATCGCAGTGGGGGCCTCCCT
>NW_023458569.1:1283547-1294319 GCF_013731165.1 Rhagoletis pomonella | reverse complement strand
CCAAGAGCCGCCTCATCGGATGTTGTCATTGTCCATGCTTCTGCGCCATATACCAGCACGGGCATGATGAGTGACTTATAGAGCGCGGTTTTCGTACGTCGAGAGAGGACTTTACTCCTGAATTGCCTACTCAGTCCAAAGTAGCACTTGTTGGCAAGAGTGATTCTACGTTGGATTTCAATGCTGACATTATTATCGGTGTTAATGCTGGTTCCCAAGTAAACGAAATTCTCTACTTTCTCGAAATTGTAACTGTTAACAGTGACGTGGGTGCCAAGGCGCGAATGTGCTGACTGTTTGTTTGTTGACAGGAGATACTTCGTCTTGTCCTCGTTTACCACCAGACCCATGCGCTTTGCTTCCCTATCCAACTTGGAAAAGGCAGAACAGACTTCGCGGTTTTTGTTACCGAACCGAAGAACACAACACAGCCACAATTTTCCACAATGGTTTTGTTCACTATAAATCAATGAGGAGAAATACCTGCATGGAAAATTTCCAGTGTACTCAAACTTTTCGTACGAAACGCTGCAACAAATTTGTGCAAAAATATTGAAATTGACGAAAAAAAATAAAATGAAATATGAATTAAGAACTATATTAAACACACGTGTAGATTCTCCAAAGTCCAAAATAGAAAGACCGAATATCAATGTACACCACCTTTCCTATAATACGACGAAATGACAGATATGTTGTGTTGTGGTGACTTTCATTCCATTGGCTCTACAAAATCCCTATTGAAAAACTTGCAGCCATGTTTATACTTGACTTAATTTATCCGAAGAAAAAATAAACACAGCACATTATAGCAACAATTTTTCACTATGTTTTCGATTTTTCATGTATGTGCTGTTGTACCATATAAGTGGTTCATGTGACAGACATAAACTGTCATATATCAAGAACCGCTGGACCGACTTCGGGCCCATTTCACATAACCCATCTGCATGATAGTCCGAATATACCGTTTAAATTTGGTAGAATTCGTGCACTTATTTTTTTATTTAAGATGGGAGGTGCCACGCCCCCCTTTCACAATACCGCACATTTTTCTCCATGAGTATGGAATTATGTCCTATGTCTCTATACCAATTTCCAGTAATCTACTACAAATATTTCACGAGATATACCAGATGAAAATTTTTGTTAGTATGGGTGGTGCCAGGCCCCCTCTTCCGAATTCGGACTATGCCGACTATGCCGTATAAATTTGGTTGAAATCTTTTAGTTATTTTTTATATATAAGATGGGAGGTGCCACGGCCTCTTTTCCAATACCGCCCATTTTTCTCAATGAGTATGGAATTATTTGATATACCTCTATACCAACTTCCAGTACTCTACCACAAATATTTCAAGAGATATACAACATACAAATTTTAGTTAGTATGGGAGGTGCCACACCCCCTTTTACGAATTCGGGCAAACTTCACGTAAACCATCTGCATGATAGCCTGAATATGCCGTAAAAATCTGGTTGAATTCGGTGAAGCCGTTCTCAAGTTATAAGCCCACACCAAAAACGTGTACTTATTTTTATACCTTTCATGAGCATGAAATGGTATTATAACTTTGGTCCGATGTTTGTAAGTACCAGAACAAAAAGAGATAGACCCATTAAAATGTATACTTATTTTATCAGAACGTCGAGCTGAGTTGATTTATCCATGTCCGTCTGTCCGTCTGTCCGTCTGTCTGTCTGTTTGTATGCAATCTAGTCTCTCAGTTTTCGAGATATCCGGATCAAATTTGGTAAGTGGGTGTATTTTTATACTGTATTAATCATTTGTCGGAACCGGAAGAATCGGACCACTATAACATATAGCTCCCATACAACTGATTGTTCAGATATGAGATTTTTCGTTATAACTTCTCCATTTATGCAGCTAGGAACATGAAATTTTGCAGTACTTGCACCTATTATCAACAGAATACCTACAGTGGAAATTACAAAGATCGGGTCACTATAACCTATAGCTCCCATACAACTGATTGTTCAGATATGAGATTTTTCGTTATAACTTCTACATTTATGCAGCTACGAACATGAAATTTTGCAGCACTTGCACCCATTATTAACAGAATGCTTACAGTGAAAATTACAAAGATCGGGTAACTATAACCTATAGCTCCCATACAACTGATTGTTCAGATATAAAATTTTTCGTTATAACTCCTCCATTTATATAGCTGGGAACAGGAAATTCCGCACTGTTTTCAATAATTATCAACAGAAAACTTACAGTGAAAATTAAAAAGATCGGATAACTATAACCTATAGCTCCCATACAACTGATTGTTCAGATATGAGATTTTTCGTTATAATTCATGCATTTATGCAGCTAGGAACATGAAATTTCGCACCATTTTCACTCATTATTAACAGAATACTTACAGTGAAAATAACAAGGATCGGGTGACTACAACATATATCTTCCATACATCTGATTGTTCAGATATGGGATTTTACTGTAAAACTCCTTTATTTGAACAGCTAAAACCGATAAATTTCGTAAGATATTTTATAAATAATAATACAAAGTCTACTGAGAAAATCGTCAAAATCTATGCTGTATAAGCTTTATCTCCTATAGCACTGATTGTTCAGATACCAGTTTTTGCGATATATCTCCTTTATGTAGGAAACTAAACCCAATAAATTGTGTCGGTTTACATACCGATCACATGGCAGTGAAAATCACTTAGATTGGTGCTAATATAAGGTATATCTTCCATACCTCTGTTTGTTCAGATGCGATTTTTTATATAGGTATGTAACTCCTCTATCGATGTATGCAGATGTACTCAAAAGCAGTAATCTGTCAAAGTAAAAGTTGCAGATGTTCATGAAAGGTATGAAGCCTTCGGCATAGCCGAAGACAGCGCTGCTCTTACTTGTTATACATAAGATACATATGCCACGCCCCCTTTTCCAAATTTGGGCAAACTCCACATAAAATATCTGCATGATGGCCCGAATAAGCTATATAAATTTCGTTGAATTCGGTGAAGCCGTTCTCAAGTTATAAGCTAACTCACTAATTTTTATATATAAAATAGAGGCGCCACGCCCCCTTTTCCGAATTTAAGCAAACTTCACGTAAACCATCTGCCTGATAGCCCGAATATGTCGCATAAATTTGGTTGAATTCGGTTAAGCCGTTCTCAAGTTATATGATCACACCAAAAACGTTCACTTATTTTTATATTTTAGTTAGTATGGGTGGTGCCACGCCCCCTTTTCCGAATTCGTGAAAACTTCGCATAAACCATCTGCATGATAGATCGAATATGCCACATAAATTTGGTTAAATTCGGTGAAGCCGTTCTCAAGTTATGAGGTCACACCAAAAACGTGCACTTATTTTTATATATAAGATCTGTAAAGGTAGATTTTCAACTTTCTATTCAGATTTTTTAGCACATTAAATTTCAGGGCAATAATGTGCAAGTTTAAAAGGGCTAAATAATCGCGTTAATTTTTAATAATTTTTTCTTGTAGAAATTGGTTAGGGGCTCGGTTGTCGAAAATGCTAACATACGTTCTGCTAAGAAGGAGCATAGCAATATCAAAAAATTGTTACGAATTGTTACTAGTACTTGCAGGTTTTTACTGGAAATGCATTCAATAACCCAAAATATTTGCAAGAGGGAGCGAATTCGAGAGCGTTACAACCCGAGAGAGCTGCAAGTTCTTGCAAGTAAAAATTTTGCTTGCAGGAATTCGCAGGAGTCCAAAAGTAAGGTTATGTTTCAAATTCAAATGTAAACAACTATTTAAGAGGCTGATTTGATGAAACATAATTAGTGAAATGAAAATATGGATGAAAAATTTTAATTATTGTATATTTTTTTATTTTTATGACGATGGGAACTATTCCCAATTAAAAAGAAAATTGTGCGCCAAAACTTAACCGTCAGAAAGTGTCAAAATGGCTTAAGTTGCAAGTTTTTACTAGTTTTGCGTTCAATAACTTCTTCTGAAAGTTTTCTCTTCCTCTCAATTTTGCTCTCTATTTTTCTTTTACGCTCTGGCTCATGGGCGTAGCCAGGTAGGGACAGGGGGGCCCGAGCCCCCCCTAACTTCCAAATATTTGCCTAGATATTCAAAAATAGTACCACTAAATGCTTGCTTGATAGTTTCGGCCCCCCTAACTTTCAAGGTTTTTCCTATATATGTATATACTGTATAACAAATTATACTCCCAACACTAACAAAATAATTAGTAAATTGATTTAAAAAGTAGATATGTGGATCATCCGGTTCTGTATCAAGTTATTCTCTCTAACTTCAAAGCACTTCCATTTAAAAAGGGTAAAAACCTGACTGCAGTCGACAATAAGCAAAAATAGTTCAATTGTTTATTACTTTGTCTTTAGGTTTGTGTCTTTTCTAATTTAAAAAGTTTTGTATCACAGAACCCATCTGAGATTATTGATAAAACAATAGACCGGTTGCGTGAACAGCCAAGACGTTTACTTCTTATGTGAGACAAAACAAAATCAAGTAATATATATATTTAGCATAAATGAATATACCAGCATAAAAAATCTGCACACTCAAAATGTTCAATACGTCCTCATATTTATACATACCTAAGTATATAATTTAAGAGAAGATTTTTCCCTGCAAAGCAATGATTATAAATTATTAGTTTACCTTACCAAATTGCGGAGGAATATTACAGAGTATACGGAAAAAAGTTTATTTTTTACATTATTTATTTTGAATAACGTCTAGTTTACAGGTATGTAGAGCTATGAACTTAAAAAATACATCAGGGTTTAGTTGAGATATTCGCTTTTGGCCACTATGTTTTGTAAAATTCCCAGTACTGCAAAGCTTTTGACTGCCATTCAACTGGGAGTGGCTCGCGTGCGCTAGGTTTGGGTCCCGCCACGTTAAAACCCTGTCCAATGAAAAAAAACACATGCCTCGGATGATACCCCTTTCTTTTGATGACGATCACGGCAAACATAGGAAGGACTATGATTTTAGGGTATGCACTTGGAATATCCGAACCCTTAATCGGGAGGGTGCCTCTGCCCGACTGGTTGATGTTCTAGGGAAAATAAAGGCAGACATCACCACCATCCACGAAATGCGATGGACGTGGCGAGGAAGGTAAGCGTGGAGCCTTGCGACGCCTACTACAGTTGCCACGTAAAGGAGTGCAATTCTGTGTTGGATTTGTGGTGGGAGAGAGACCGGCGTTCACTCTAGTGGACGAAAGTCTAGCCACAATCCGCATCAAAGCGAGATTCTTCAACATCTCATCCATATGATCCAATGCCCCGATGGAAGAGAGGGACGAGGTATCCAATGCTCTGTTAGCTTAGAGCGTACATATTAGCTGAGGGTGATCGACTTCTCCGGGGCCCGAAACTTGGCAGTATGTATTACTGGGTTCTAGCGGACTCATCAAGCTACATGGATGTCTCCACATCTAAAAACGGGAAACCAAATCGAGCATGTTGTGACAGACGCAAGGCATGCTTCCATGTTTTAGATGTACATACGTACACTCCGAGGGCCAAACATCGACTCGCACAACTATATTGATGCATACAATATACGACCCAACCTCGGAGCAGCAAAAAAAGGGCCCCCAAAAAACCAAAGAAATTTCAACGTCGAAAAGCTGCAATAAAAACAGACGGCCAATGGATTCGGCGCTCGACCCTCAAACCTGCTGTGAGAGAACACTCGTCAACAAACCGACTTGCGCGATCAGTGGAACCACATTTCCCGCTCATTACTGGTACGATGAGGAGTGTGAGAAAATGCTTAAAATTCTGGCCGACAGAAAAAACACCCGAAATTTTTTGCATAAAGTTGAGCGACTTACGGAAGGCTTCAAGACTCTTGTAGGAACAACCATGGCGACCTAGTGACCGATGTCCAGAACCTACTCAGATTATGGAGGGAACACTTTTCGACCCTTTTGAATGGCAGATGCACTGAAAGAAGTGGAGAAGACGAACCCGAGGTCCCAGTCGATGACGATGGAGTCGATATCCCAGCGCCTGATTATGACGAAAAGTGCCAAAGCTGCTTGAGCTGACGGCCTGTCAGCTGAGCTATTTAATTACAATGGCAAGGAGGTAATAAGGTGCATGCCCGACGACTGGAATTCAAGTGCGCTCTGCCCAATCCACAAGAAAGGCCGCCATGTGTGCCAACTACTGCGGGATCAGCCATTTAAGCATAGGTTGCAAGGTCTTATCGAATGTATTGTCTACCATAGACCAGGTATTCACAATACGCCAAATCTTGGAAAAGACCCGCGAGAAAATGATCGGCACTCACCACCTCTTTGTCGACTTTAAAGGCTCTTTCGACAGCACTAAAAGAAGTTTCGTATATGCCGCTATGTCTGAATTTGGCATCCCCTCAAAACTCATACGGCTGTGAAAAACGACGTTGAGCAATACCACCAGCTCTGCTCTTTTGCCGTTCGCCCCCAGACGGGGTTTCAGACAGGGCGACTCTCTTTCATGTGACTTCTTTAACCTGATGTTGGATAAGATGATAAGATCTGCAGAACTGAACCGCTCAGGAACAATTTACTACAAGAGCGTACAATTGCTGGCTTATGCCGATGCCACTAACATCATCGGTAAGAAAAACTGCGAAGTCTGTTCTGGCTTTTCCAAGTTTCCAAGCAAAGCGAATGGGTCTGGTGGTAAACGAGGACAAGACGAAGTATCTCCTGTCATCAAACAAACAATCAGCACATTCGCGCCTTGGCCCACGTCACTTTTGACAGTTATAATTTCGAGAAAGAAGAGAGGTTCGTTTACTTGGGAACCAGCATTACACCGATAGTAATGTCAGTATGGAAATCCAACGCAGAATCTCTCTTGCCAACAAGTACTGCTTTGGACTGAGTAGGCAATTCAGGAGTAAAGTCCTCTCTCGACGTACGAAAACCACACTATAAGTCACTCATCATGCCCGTGCTGTTATATTTCGAATTAAAATACAGCGGCTCAACTGGCTTGACCATGTCGTTCGAATGGACACCGACGCCCCGCCTCTGAAAGTATTCTGGCTTCACTTGGCATTTCCAAGTGGCGTCAGTTGGCAAAAACCGCTTTGGCGGTTACAGCGCCAAATAAGAAGAAGAATAAGAGAATAGATCTATAACCTTATCAGTTACATAGTGTTATAATCCCAACGAAATCCTTGACGGTGGTACCGGGAGGGGACGGTACATGACGGTAAGAAGTTTAGTTTAGGTTGAAGTCTCACACTGACGGGGTTAGGCTTTCGATGCTTCCTCCTCGTAAAATAAACATGCTCAGTAAAAAGTTAACAATTTAAATCGACGAATAGTTTTATATAAACTTTTGTGAACATCTGTTTATTTGTTTTTTTGTACAGCATATTTACCTCTATTGGTTACAATATTTTTAAGCTATAATTAACAATTTTTTAGTAAGTAAGTTATTGGTTTTGATTTATTTTTGTATGGCCCCCCACAAGTACTTAATGGAAAAGTTATTGAATGGACCTAATATTTCAGTCTTTTTTGCGTTCAGTACATTTTCAATGAAGTCTTAAAAAAGTCGCCTACTTTTTTCTGATGTTTTGTACTGCACAGCTTTTTTGATGCTTTTACGAGCGTGCCTGCTGCAATAGATCGGCTCTACCTGATTTGGCTTTTAATGTGCAATTGCATCATTACAGCAAGCCTCGTAGCCTCAAGTGTTTACACAACCAGCCTTTGAACAAGGGATCCTTTGGAGGAAGCAGCTGCAGCAAAACACAAAGATTGTAAAGATTTGTTAAGAAAATAATTCAAAATCAGTTCTACTTATAAGATTTATTAACAAAGAAAAATTACTGGGAAGTTAAAAAACGTCATTTTTTACACAAAAAACTTCCAAACGTCAACAACGTACAAAAAAGTCCAAATGACGTTAAAAACGTCAACCTGGCAACGCTGTCTGCAGCGTCTGTTCACCAGTAGGTGCGGCTGCAAGCGGGTGTCTGCTTGGAGCAAGCGGCTCGCCCCGTCCCAGCAATGGGTTGTGCGCTGGGCTTGGGACCCGCCACGTAAAAACCACTTCCAGTGAAGAAGCAAGGCAAAGCCTCGGATGAGACCCCCCCTTATGATGACGACCACGGCAAACGCTTAAAGGACTACGATTTGAGGGAATGCACCTGGAATGTCCGGACCCTTAATGGGGAAGATGCCTCTGCCCGGCTGGTTGATGTCCTCGTACGGACAAAAGCTGACATCATGGCCATCCAAGAAATGCGTTGGACGGGGCAAGGCAAGCAATGTCTGGGGCCTTGCGACGTCTACTACAGCTGCCATGTAAAGGAGCGCAAATTCGGAGTTGGATTTATGGTGGGAGAGAGACTCCGTCGCCGAGTACTGTCGTTCACCCTGGTGGACGAGCGTCTAGCCAAAATCCGCATCAAAGCGAGATTCTTCAACATCTCGCTTATCTGCGCCCATGCCCCGACGGAAGAGAAGGATGAGGTATCCAAGGATCTCTTCTATGAGCGCTTGGAGCGCACGTACGAGCGCTGCCCCCGTCATGATATCAAAATCGTGCTTGGCGACTTCAATGCCAGGGTGGGCAAGGAAGGGATCTTTGGAACCCCCGTCTGAAAATTCAGCCTTCACGACGAAACGTCCGACAACGGATTGAGGCTGATCGACTTCTCCGGAGCCCGAAACATGGTAGTACGCAGTACTAGGTTCAAGCATAAAAAGATCCATCAAGCTACGTGGCTGTCTCCGGATCGAAAAACGAGAAACCAAATCGATCATGTTGTGATAGACGGAAGGCACGCTTACAGTGTTTTAGACGTACGCACACTCCGAGGCCCAAACATCGACTCGACCCACTATCTTGTTGCAGCCAAGATACGCACCCGCCTCTGTGCTGCAAAAAATGTGCGCCCAAATATGCAAGGAAAGCTTAACGTTGAAAAGCTGCAATCGCAACAGACAGCCAGCGCTTTCGCTACTCGACTATCACACCTGCACTCTTCAGTAAACCGACATATGCGAGCAGTGGAACCACATTTCCCGCTCATTAAGTACCGCCGCCGAAGAAGTACTCAGATTTCAGCGAGCCCGAAAGAACAACTGGTACGATGAGGAGTGTCAGGAAGCTGCAGACAAAAAAGATGCCGCCTACAGGGCCACGCTGCGATCGGGCGCAACGCGCGCTATGTGGGACCGCTATAGGGATAGACGTATGTGCCGCAATAAGAAGAGCGAGGCCGAAATACGTGAGTGCGAATAGCTTGAAATGCTAGCCGACAGGAAGAATGCCCGAAAATTTTACCAGAGGGTTAGGCGACTTACGGTTAGGTTTAAAGACCGGGGCGCACTCCTGTAAGAACAATAATGGCGACCTATTAACTGATATCCAGAGCGTACTTAAATTATGGAGGGAACACTTTTCCGCCCTACTAAATGGTAGCAGCACGGAAAGTTGCGGAGATGAAGAACCCGATCCCGCAGTCGATGATGACGGAGTCGACGTTCCACCGCCTGACTATGACGAGGTACGTATAGCAATAACGCGGCTGAAAAACAACAAAGCCGCTGGAGCTGATAAGCGGCGAGGAGTTGATAAGGTGCATGCATCAACTCTTGTGCAGAATATGGTCAGATGAACGCATGCCCGACGACTGGAATTTAAGTGTGCTCTGCCCAATCCACAAGAAAGGTGACCCCGCCATTCGCGCGGACTACCGCGGGATCAGCCTTCTAAGCATAGGTTACAAGGTCTTATCGAGAGTATTGTGTGAAAAACTGAAGCCCACCGTCAATGAACTCATTGGGCCTTATCAGTGTGGCTTTAGACCTGGTAAATCCACCATAGAGCAGGTATTCACAATACGCCAAATCTTGGAAAAGACCCGCGAGAAAAGGATCGACACTCACCACCTCTTTGCCGACTTTAAAGCCGCTTTTGATAGCACTAAAAGGAGTTGCCTACACGCCGCTATCTCTGAATTTGGCATCCGCTCAAAACTCACACGGCTGTGTAAAATGACGTTGAGCAATACCACCAGCTCTGCTCTTTTGCCGTTCGCCCCCAGACGGGGTTTCAGACAGGGCGACTCTCTTTCATGTGACTTCTTTAATCTGATGTTGGAGAAGATGATAAGATCTGCAGAACTGAACCGCTCAGGAACAATTTACTACAAGAGCGTGGAATTGCTGGCTTATGCCGATGACATCGACATCATCGGTAACAAGAACCGCGAAGTCTGTTCTGCCTTTTCCAAGTTGGATAGGGAAGCAAAGCGAATGGGTCTGGTGGTAAACGAGGACAAGACGAAGTATCTGCTTCTGGCGCCTTGGCACCCACGTCACTGTTGGCAGTTACAATTTCGAGAAAGTAGGGAATTTAGTTTACTTGTGCATTAACACCGATAATAATGTCAGCATTGAAATCCAACGCAGAATCACTCTTGCCAACAAGTGCTACTTTGGACTGAGTAGGCAATTCAGGAGTAAAGTCCTCTCTCGACGTACGAAAATCACGCTCTATAAGTCACTCATCATGCCCGTGCTGGTATATGGCGCAGAAGCATGGACAATGACAACATCCGATGAGGCGGCTCTTGGAGTGTTTGAGAGAAAGATTTTGCGGAAGATTTACGGGCCTTTACGTGTTGGCGACGGAGAGTACCGCAGACGATGGAACGATGAGCTGTATGAGCTTTACAACGATATGGACATAATGCAGCGAATTAAAATACAGCGGCTCCGCTGGCTTGGTCATGTCGTT
>NW_023458569.1:1277812-1283147 GCF_013731165.1 Rhagoletis pomonella | reverse complement strand
CCGCTGGTGGTAGCAGAGGAAGAGGGAGGCCCCCACTGCGATGGAAATATCAGGTGGAGAAGGACTTGGCTTCACTTGGCGTTTCCAATTGGCGTCAGTTGGCACAGAGGAGAAACGACTGGCGTGCTTTGCTGAACTCGGCCAAAATCGCTTAGGCGGTTACAGCGCCAAAAAAGAAGAAGAAGAATAGTTCAGTTGGGCTTGCCTAGTAGCAGGACACAAAACAGGCCTTTTTTACTATCCCGTAGGCGATTCCGCTGAAACGGCTTTGTTTTGTAACCTTTTTTTTGTAACGCACAGAACTGGCACCACTTCAACTCACTTTAAGGGAAACTTTTCGATTGATTTTTCATACCAGTTAATTTGGCGATAGTACCCCAAAGCGTAGTTATCCGATAAATATACGAGGTTGAGATACATTTTGCGGAGAGTTGTCGGCAGTGTACTTGCAACCTAAAGCTGCGTTACAGTTATGAAATCAACAGTAAATAAAGTATTGGTTTATTGACCAAAGGGGGGATCTGTTCCCCAATTACCCCTCTGGCTACTCCACTGGTCCATTGTAATTTTTCAATCCTTGAAATAAACTGAGTAAAAAGCAAAACATTTAACTGTACTTAGTTTTTGTTGCTTTGCGAGCATATTTGCAAGCATATTTACCAATGTTTTAGTGCTTAAAATGGATTTTTTCTTGCTTATTTTCTTCGGCCCTGCTTATTTATTTACTAGCACCGGCGTGTATAGTAACCATGGGTAATTGCGCAATTTTTTTGCTAGCTCAAAAACGCCAGCGCCACCTGTGGTGTCAGCGCACTAACCCAGCGCAATAGCGCAGTGTATTGAATTGAACACGGCGCCATCTGAGTGTCACCACAGTACCCATCGTCATACAGTGCAGTACACCATACAGTGGTGTCATGTCTATTATTTCTATAAGCGATAAGCAACGCTTGTACCGCCAACTGAATTTAATTGCTAGGAATGTAGTAAATGCCACGATATTCTATCATTCTTGAGTAAAAGCTTTAAATTTGCGTTCTCAACACTCAAATGCAAAAACAAAGTACGTGTAAATTTTCAAAGAGTTAAGGCGAATTGTGTGTGTGCCTCTTATGTTGCTTGGTGTTAATGGCGCTGGCGCTTTCCATTTACTGGTGTTGGCACGGCAACTCCGGCTATGGTGTTAACGCAATTGCGCCGCGCAGCGCAGTGTTACCCATGCCTAGTGTATAGCGTTTTTACGTTCATTGGCAAATTACGCTCCGTTAGCCATAACTTTTACTGTGTTTTGACCGCCTTTGTATCAAGACCCCTGGACGGGCAATATGATTTTTGCTTTTTTTTTTCAAACTTGTACGTAACGTTATTTTTTTTTTAACTTTATACCTAGCCTAATTATACTTCACGGATCCAGGATTTTGCAAGCGATCTGTTGGAAATAAAACTGAAGGAAATGCAAATGTTTTTGACAGCTGAAGCCGGCTCACAGCATCGCATGAAATGGAGCCAGAACACAAAAGCTAGATGGAATGAACCAAAGCCTTTTAAGAGGTCAGCATCTTATTGCCGAGGAAATGGACCACAGTCAAAGAAAAATGTTGGTGTTGATAACGCCACAAGGGAACTACGGATTACTCTATACACTTCTGTTCAGAAAATGTCAAAAGAGGGCATCAATTTTACTATACAACAATTCTTAACGTGACTAGAATTTTGTACGACTCGCATGCCTGAAAAGACAACTAGAAAATAGTGGTTTTCTCTGACGAAAAGTATAATTTTAGTGGCTACGACGAATTTAATAATAATTATCACGATTTTTGAAAGGAATAATTTATGCAAAAAAAGTATAAAGGTCGATTTTTTAACATTTGTCGCGTATTTTCGCACCTTGTTCTTGAATGTACTAGCAAAATTACACACCGCCTCGTATTACAGGAGCTGCAAAAACGAGCATAATCTCATATCAGATTTGAAAACAGCCACTTTGAAAACCCCCCTTATATGTATTTAGGTTTTTGGTGCAATGAAACAAATTTTATGATATATTATGAATTTCAAAAATCTGAAATTAGACTCGAAATCAGCGATCTCGGAAACCCCCCACATTATGAGTTTGGATTTGAAATCAGTGACCTCAAAGCCATAGTGCAAGGTTTAGAAATTTTATTTTTTTATATGTATTTATTGCTGTTGTTGAGGCTGTCGGAATGGACAAGAATCTTGCGTCTTGGGTAGTCGATCTGAAAGGTAGGGATGCAAATTTTGGGGAGCAACATCGATACATCGATGTTTCGATGCATCGGAAAAATGAATATCGATGCAAAAATACATCGCCAGAAAAACATCGATATATCGATGGTTTCCGATACTTTTCAATTCCAACTCTCTGTAATTCAATTATTTCCTTTAATTATTTACCATTCCTTTATCCTTCCTATAAATAGAATAGAAATGCATGCCGTCGTAAGTTCGCTGAGCCTTAAGTTCCAAGGCCCAATTTCGTTGAAATTTCAACGGGATCACGGTCCTGTTTTAATAACTAAGTAAGCATTTTTAATATCGAAAGATAAGAGTAAATTCGGAATTTCTGAATGTTCCTTTTAAAAGAATAGATATTAAAATTCATGGCCAGTCAAAAAATTTTAGGAGCATAATTCGATGTTAAAACATCGCTGAAACTGGCATCGATGCATCGTCAATTTAGCGATTGTAGGAAATTGTAAACATCGATGGCAAACATCGAATTTTAAACCGATATTATCGATGTTTCAAAAATATCGATGCATCGTTTGCATCCCTACTGAAAAGACGAGTTCCAGAGCTGAAAATTGATATACATCAAGGATGCTCAACAAACGAAACGATAGCATTTCGATTCGTTAACAAGCAAAATTAACTTATCAAAAAGATTTTGTTAAGTTTTGGCGCCATATTATTAAAACGAAATCAAAGCATTAATGATGAAACGTTAAAAAATTAGCGTTAACGTTAATTTTACACTGTGCTGGCAACCAGGGGCGCACCCAGGAATATATTTTAGGGGGGCGAGGGGGGTTTAATTTCTGAATATATATCACCGGAAAATACTGAAAAATTGCTTCAGATAATACGCTTTTTAAAATACATTCATGCAAGTTTTATGTACAGTATGTAATAAATAAATAAACGTTTTAAAATCCATAAACTGCACTTTATTTACATAAGATTAACAGAACTCAAACACCCGACTTCAAAAAAAGAGGAGGTTATCAATACGCCGGAATACATAACTTTTGACCACGTGAACCGATTTCAATAATCCTTTTTTTATTGGAAACATGGTACCTCAAGGGTCGTCCCGTAATTTGGTTTAGAGAACCGATGATTGGATCATGAAGAAATTAACGGTACCCCTAAATTTGAAGTCGGTTGTGTTCTTTCCTTAAAAACTACTTGTTTAATAAAAAATTCTATAAACTCAAGATGAGCTCAACTTTTAAAAGTACCTAATAAAAAATTTTAAAAGAGTCAGTAAAAATAAATTTATTGATTCCATAAATTTTTGCACTTTTATGTTAATTTTTTCGGTTTCTGGTTTCTGGTTTTCGATAGAGATGGTGAATTTACACGATTGCTAAATTTTTTTATACCCGAGCGCACTTGTAATTTGGTTTAGAGATCCGATGATTGGATCATGAAGAAATTAACGGTACCCCTAAATTTGAAGTCGGATGTGTCCTTTCCTTAAAAACTAATTGTTTAATAAAAAATTCTATAAACTCAAGATGAGCTCAACTTTTAAAAGTACCTAATAAAAAATTTTAAAAGAGTCAGTAAAAATAAATTTATTGATTCCATAAATTTTTGCACTTTTATGTTCATTTTTTCGATTTCTGGTTTCTGGTTTTCGATAGATATGGTGAGTTTTCACGATTGCTAAATTTTTTTTATACCCGAGCGCACTTGTGCACAAGGGTATATTAATTTTGTTCACATAGCGGTTGTTTGTAACAGCCAAAAGGAATCGAGATAGATATAGACAAATGTATACATAAATGATCAGGATGAAAAAAGAAATCGATTAAGCCATGTCTGTCTGTCCGTCCGTCTGTCCGTCTGTCCGTCTGTCCGTCCGTCCGTGTACACGATAACTCGAGCATAAATTGAGATATCTCAACAAAATTTGGTACGTAGGTTTCCCTTAATCCAGGGTAGGTTGGTATTTAAAATGGGCGAAATCGGACTGTAACCACGCCCACTTCCCATATAACGGTAATTTCCAGAAATACGAAAACTGCGATATTTTAGTAACTACTGAATATAATTTACTCAAAATTGATATTTACTATAATTTTTAGTCGAAAAATAAGAATATCATAAATTTTTGGGGAATGGGCGTAGCCACGCCCACTTATGGTTACATGTGTATATCTTGGTAACCGCTGCACCAATTTCTTCCAAACTTGGCACAGTTGTTGGCCTTGGTACAGCATCAAAAATCGCCGAAAGTTTTTAAAATCGGACGATAACCACGCCCACATCCCATATAACGCTAAATTAGAGAAATACAAAATCTTCGACAAATCAGTAAATATTGAAGCTTATTTATTCAAAATTGATGCTTGCAACAATTCTTTACCAATAAATACGTTTATGATAAAATTTTGGAAAATGGGCGTGGCACCGCCCACTTATGATCACATATATGTAAATCGGTAACCGTTCTACCAATTTGTACCAAACTCGGTGTGGTTATTGTGCTTGCCACATAACGGGTGATTTTTTTGAGGTTAGGATTTTCATGCATTAGTATTTGACAGATCACGTGGGATTTCAGACATGGTGTCAAAGAGAAAGATGCTCAGTATGCTTTGACATTTCATCATGAATAGACTTACTAACGAGCAACGCTTGCAAATCATTGAATTTTATTACCAAAATCAGTGTTCGGTTCGAAATGTGTTGAATGTGTGAAAAGTTGGCAGAAAATCCGCTTTTTTATCGACAAATTTTGTTCAGCGATGAGGCTCATTTCTGGTTGAATGGCTTCGTAAATAAGCAAAATCATGCGATTTGACGCCTTTAGACTATTTTTTGTGGGGCTACGTCAAGTCTAAAGTCTACAGAAATAAGCCAGCAACTATTCCAGCTTTGGAAGACAACATTTCCGAAGAAATTCGGGCTATTCCGGCCGAAATGCTCGAAAAAGTTGCCCAAAATTGGACTTTCCGAATGGACCACCTAAGACGCAGCCGCGGTCAACATTTAAATGAAATTATCTTCAAAAAGTAAATGTCATGGACCAATCTAACGTTTCAAATAAAGAACCGATGAGATTTTGCAAATTTTATGC
>NW_023458569.1:1267110-1277712 GCF_013731165.1 Rhagoletis pomonella | reverse complement strand
GCTCTTAAAAAATCACCCGTTATAAGCAAAACGTTGAAAGTTATTGAAATCGGCCTATAATTACGGCCGCTTTTCATATAACGGTAAATTTCAGAAATGCCTGAAACTTCCATATTTCGAAATTTAAGGACGGTAATTTACTCCAAATTGATACACCCCGGCTTACCATGTAGCGGTTGCTTTCGGAAAGGTGAAAAAATATATATTTAATACTTGCGCCGGGTATTTAATGTTCGGCTCCGCGCGAACCTAGACTTTCTTACTTGTTAATATTTCGAATACCGAAAAAATTAACTGAACTGTCAAGAAAAACGAAAAATTCCTATAAAACGACGGACGAGAAATGGAAAAGAAATTTTCTTCTACCAAAATTTCTTAAATCAGTTTGCAGCTCTCAAGAAAAAAATGCTCGTATATTTATTTCCTCATAGAAATTTACAGCAAAAGCAAAGCGCTTTTTCAGGCAACAGAAATTATAATAAAAATTTCCTTGAGAGCTGGATTCTTAGCTTTAAGATACAGTTTGTATTTGAGGTTATTAGCTTTAGGGGGGGGGGGGTTTGAACCCCAAAACCCACCCCTTGTGTGCGCTAATGCTGGCAACGCTTCAACAAAACGCGATGAGCTTTGTATTTACACGAAGGTTCACGATATATGCTCCGGTATAAATATATCATAATTCAAAAAAAAAAACGTAAAAAGGAAATAACTGACAATGAGAACAAAGCGGGACAATGAAATTCGTCACTTTTATATGGCAAATATAGATGGGAAAATGACATGCAAAATATGTGTAATGCAAAGTTATAGCTCAGTACATTTTTTTTTCACCCGAGATAGTCAAAGTTGGGGAAGAACATATCAAAAAGTTAAAAATCCAGAAATAGTCCTAATTTTATGATGGTTCCTTAATATATTTTAACTACATTGCATCTGAGTATGGAGAGGCAACTATCTGGAAGTATTTTACATAAAAAATTTACTAAGTATTGCCCGGTTTGTAGTTGCAGTTAAAGAAAACACATGAAAAGGCACGATTTTTTTTAAATTCGAAAAAATGTAAATATTTCAAAAACGGTGACACTTTTACCTGAAAATTTTTTGTTTATCAGGGAGCTCACCCCCCCCACCTACCTTCCCCTAAAGTTTGGCACGTTACTTCTGGGACGCCCTGTATACTAAATCGAAATTTTTCCGGCTGTTTGCTATCGCAACCGGCAAAATCTAAAGATGTGGTACGGGTTTACAGGACGATACTGAACATGTCGAAAGCACGTTTGACCATGACGAGAACGAAGCCGAAAATATGGATTTTATTCCGTGTGATAATATTTTCGACGATCCGCCGTTTGATAATTGCATGGCTGCTCACTTCAGTAAGGCGTATAGTTAATGAACATACTTTTATAACAAACCATTTTATTCCAGATACTCTCTGTTATAAAATGTGCCGTGCATACTTTGCAGTTGAGTATGCACGATGTTTTAAAACATGCAGATGTAAAACACATGTTTGAAGCATGCCGTGCAATAGCAAAAATGCTCCGCACACCACCAATGTATCGAATTCTAGTCAAGCATAACTTGCTACCACCAATTGCTGAATGCCCAACTCGTTGGAGCTACTCGTACAATTTAGTACAACATTTAAAAATGCTTCAAGAATTCATCAAAAATAAATTTGAAAATCAAAACATAGACTGGGATTTTGTGGACGATTTTTTAAAAGGCTTTTCTGTTATGAAAGTGGTGACGGAAAAGCTTCCAAATCACAATTTAAGGCGCTGGCCCAATGCACGCTTGCTTTGCACGCCTTACTTACTTTAATTTGCTTTGATTTACTTCAAAAACTCGTTTGGCCAAATGACGGCTTGGAACGCTGTCAAAGCTACCAGCTGTGTAGTTAAAAAATTAAGGTCTGTTCCCTTACACTATGAATAATTTTCCCACTAAATTCCAGAAAACTAAAAAAAAAATACAAACAATCTTTTCAGATTTATTTTTAAATTGATGCGAATTTGAATGCATTTCAAAGGAATGATAATAATTATACGTATATAACTATAGGTACATTTATTAAAAACAAAAAAAAAAAATCCAATTCTTCAAGAGACGACAGACCAGTAGTTTGACATCATAAATATCGCTAGCTAGCAAGAGAAATTAAGGATTAATGTACTTGTTTTATTTTTTCTTATTTATATTCAATGAAAGGCAAATTTTCTAAGTCCAGAAGAGGCCTCGAAAATCCGATAAGGCCAAAATAATTCGAAATCTTTTAATAAAGATCGAATCCTTTTGATTCGTATGGAGTTTTGCTTAGCTTTAAACACGCAAAATGTTGTATTCAAAGTCCCTGTAAAATTTGTAAAAATGGACTTAGCAACTTAGCCAGCGATATGTTAAATACAAATATGGAAACATATAATCATTTTTATTAAACTTTGAATAACTTATATTATATATATATATTTTTTTTTTAATTACGTAAAAAAAATTGTGTACATAAAAGTGTGCACCAGTTTGTTTGAATTGATTTAGAACGGGAACATACCTTTTTGTCAAACGCCTACGAAACGCTTTCAAATAAACCATTTGCCTATTTGAAACTTTGAGGCGCTTAAAGCAAGTGAAGCAAAGCTGCCATTTGGCCAGCCTTCATACATTTTAGTATATTCCAAATAACTTTTGACAGTTCTCAAAGCGAGGCAAGCAAAGCAAGCCTGCATTGGGCCAATACCTTTACTTTTCGGCGACTTTATAAAATTCTTTTTAGAAATTTGCTTAACGGTAAAAAAAGGTTCCGAAAACTCAAACATTTCAAAACTATTGTTCAATTCAATAAACGAACGAAAAAAAATTTTATTTGGTAATCCAACAGTGGCTGCAGCTATTTAACTGGACCCAAGGCTACATCTTTTGTTGCAAAGTTCGGAATTCTCGCATATGAGACTAATTGCCATTGACCACCTGAAAGCGTTACATTTGAAAGTTAGTGCTCTGCCTACACAGGTAATAGCCATAGTAATGTTTGTAAATTCCTAAAAAAAAAATCATCACCCTTTACAAAGACAAGAGATCAGTGTTACAATCAGGGTGGGCAAAAACTCGGAGTTCGAGCGAGCGAGCGAGCAAACTCCTACTCAATGCCTCGCAGGCAACGAGGCGCTCGCAGCTCGTACTCGTGGCAGCAATGAGGCGAGGCACGAGATGTTTGGCTTGCTCGGCAAACGAGCGAGCGCTGCTTGTTTGCTCGCGCTCCTATTAAACGAGCGAGGTTGTTGTGTTACCTCGCTCGCAGTGCGAGGCGAGTAGCTGTCTGCATACTCATGGTGGAGAGAATACAGAAGGTGGCGGCTGTTATGCTGACGTCACAGTCGAGATGACAGCAGTAGTGATGTGGTGAGTCAATACTTTTAAGTATCCAATACTCTCGATACTCGGTACCGAAACATCCAGGTTTCGAATAGAAGCGCACATAGGCCAAAAATATGGAAAAACGGTTCAGGAGAGACTCGACTATCAAAACCCGAATGTAGCAGCCAGTAGAGCTTTTAATACTGATTCAAATAAAAGAGGTATGTATATATATCGGTTCGAGGCTATAATATAGGAAAACTCTTACTTGTTTGAAGAATTTCTGTTTCAGCTGAATCAGCCGATATCATTTTTGTAGGCAGATTCTGTAACCAGTTAGCGAAAATTTTCGAATCGGTATCGGTTTTGTTGACGTATGATTTGAAATATTTTTACGTCAACAAATGCGATATCGATCCGAAACTTGATGCTGACTGGTTACAGAATCTGCCCCTCTGAAAGGTTTCTTTATCCGTCAAAGTATTTTTCTTGAACCTTGGATCGGCTAGGGTTAAAACTGATAAAATAATATTTCTCTGTTGCGATAAGTTCAAGTGTTTTAGCCGATAACATATAAATTAGTAATAAAAGTTTTTTCTAAACTTGAAATGCATATAATGGCGAAGGTTTAATGTAAAGAATCAGTATCGGGTACCGATAAGGAAGTATTGGGTACCGATAGGGAAGTATTTGGTAGCAAAACCTGTTTTAAGTATTGGGTACCGACAATTCAGCACATCACTAGACAGCACTTTTATTTGCCGCTCTCAGTTGTCAACTCTACGGTGACGTCACGCCAAAATTACTCTCACGAATTCTGCTGCAATCGCCGCAATCTTGTATTCTATCATTCTTGCTGCATACTCGCTCTCCTAGGTAAGACGAGTGAGCGACGAGCGAGCGCTCCGTAGAGCTGGGATACTATCGATAATAGGTACCGCCACTCGATAGTTTTCGAAACGATAGTTGAAAACATTGATAGTATCGAGAGTACTATCGTCGTGATAGTTATTGAATTGAAACGCTCAATTGCTTGAAAATTAAATAATTAATAACTTTATAAAATTTATAAATTACTTTGTAAAATAAAGAGATTGTATATTTTTTTTTATTTGAGTGCATCAAAAATAACTTTTTATAATAATAAAATAAACTTATTAATTTATGCGTCTGAATTATATATAGGGTTGCCACATTTTTTATGCGCGAAATCAGTACACTGGACTTTTTCATGCTAAAAAAATCATTACTTTTCAGAAATGTAAGTAACAGATAATACTTTAAAGCGCCAAAGCACGTGTTTTTAATTAAAATATAGTTCATAAAAATAAAAGTGTCATTAATTTTAACATGAGTGTACACTAGGGTGGTCCAAAATTGTTAAATAAATAATTGGATATTATTACTGAAAGACTCCTGAAGAGAACCAGAGTTTTCCGGTCGAAAAATATTGACTTTCCAGAATTCTATACCATTTCTACGAAATATGAAAATACATGGAAAACTTTGAGCGCTTTGAGCGACCTCTAAACACTTTTTTATTTCAAAATAAAAAATAGGGGTATACTTTTTTTCGATATAGAACAATCCTAGGGGGTGAGAGCATTACAATTCCGACTTTACTGTTTTTGGACCACCCTAGTGTACACATCATTGTACACAGAAGCCAATAAATTATTTTATATTTATGAAATTTTTGAATAGCAATAATAAGATCAGTTCCATCTTCAGTGTTTAAATAGTCAAGGAATTCTTAACATTTCATTTTAAAATTACTTTTAATTTGAAGCTCACTTTCAAAAATTTTAATTACATATAAGTCGGTTTCTCTCTTTCCACCAGGCAGCAAATTTTATTCTTAAGATCCGCTCAGTTGCTTCGTTTGAGTGTGGTATTGCAAAAATAAAAAACAAAATTACATATTTTTTCAAACTGTGGAAAAGTACCACTATTTAAGGACTTCATCTATATTTCCTCATGGCTTAAATGAATTTTTTCAACTACACAAAACCTTTGAAAGATTAAGAATTCGCAGAAAAGAGTATCTAACTCTATGTCTTGTATGCAAAACTCTTTAACAATGTCAGTAGATTGTGAAATAAGAATTGTAAGTTATGGGCAAAAGCCATTCGAATATTCAAATTTATTGTTATTGAACTGACAGTTGTTTTCGAGGTAACTAAAAACACACGACAAAGAAACGTCAGCCTTCTTTTTAAATAATTTAAACTCCATGAAATTATCGCAACTTCTACGTAACGATCCGCCGATATGCCCATAAAACCAATGATCTTTTTGTTGTATTAATTTCTCGTGCATATCAAACAGTATCTGAAACATGTCAACTATAATTAAATTAATTTATTTTTGCTTTTTACAGTACAGTTTAAGGACGTTCCGACGTTATGTAAAAACCTTAAGAAAATCCTAAAGTATTATGTTTGAATTGAAAATTCTGTACAAATCAGTACAAATTAGTACAAATTTTGCAAAATCAAGACATTAGCGTACTGATTGAAGAAATTAATAAAATCAGTACAAGAGTTGAAAAATCAGTACTGTACTGATAAAATCAGTACGCCTGGCAACCGTAATTATATAACTTATATACATACCCTTGAATCCCCTTGAATAGCGACAGGAAAAATCTGAATTTATTTTTTATATGGAAAAATTAAAATCGGATTGTTTTTGTCCCTTTTAAAGTGCAAAGAAGTGAAATTGGCTATAAAAATACATTTATAATACTACAAAACAAACAAAATAAAAGATATTCGTTTAAATTGACAACTCATTCTTATAAAAGTTCAACTGAGATCAAATACGGAGGCGCATATCAAAATCCGGACAAAGGAAATTATTAACATATTACCATTTTATAAGAAAACGAATATAGTACTGCTCAAAATAATAGTACCACAACATTTTTTAGCAGTTTTGACTTTGTTTAGTGTCTACATATTTTGTATAAAAGTTGTACAAAACATAAAAAACTACAATATAATTAACAAGTAAGAAAGTCTAAGTTCGAGCGGAGCCGAACATTAAATACCCGGCGCAAGTATTAAATATATGTTTTTCACCTTTCCGAAAGCTACCGCTACATGGTAAGCCGGGGTGTATCAATTTTGAATAAATTAGCGTCCTTAAATTTCGAAATATTGAAGTTTCAAGCATTTCTGAAATTTACCGTTATATGAAAAGCGGCCGTAATTTTAGTCCGGTTTCAATATTTTTCAACGTTTTGCTTTTATGTGGCAAGCACAATAACCACGCCGAGTTTGGTACAAATTGGCAGAACGGTTACCGAGATACATATATGTGATCATAAGTGGGCGGTGCCACGCCCACTTTCCAAAATTTTATCATAAACGTATCTCTTGGTAAAGAATTATTGCAAGTATCAATTTTGAATAAATTAGCTTTAATATTTACTGATTTATCGAAGATTTCCAAATTACCGTTATATGGGATGTGGGCGTGGTTATTGTCCGATTTTGTTAATTCAATAATAATGGCATTTGGTGTGCTGTATGAAGGCCAACAACTGGGCCAAGTTTGGAAGAAATTGGTTAAGCGGTTACCAAGATATACACATGTAACCATAAGTGGGTGTGGCAACGCCCATTTTTCAAAAATTTATAATCTTATTTTTCATCTAAAATTTATTGTAAATATCAATTTTGAGTGAATAATCTTCAGTAGTTACTAAAATATCGCAGTTTTCGTATTTGTGAAAACGACCGTTATATGGGAACTGGCGTGGTTACCGTCCCATTTCGCCCATTTTCAATACCACCCTACCTTGGATAGATGGAAACCTACATACCAAATTTCGTCGAGATATCTCAATCTTTGTTCGAGTTATCGTGTACACGGACGGACGGACAGACAGACATGGCTTAATCGACTTCTCTATTCATTCTGAGCATTTATCATGGTGAAATAAATATAAGGTGATGTCACTAACATAACCTCACTTTTTCTGCATGCCAATTGCGGCCATGCATTTTGGGGTAGTAGCCCTTTTTCTACATTAAGATTATTTTTACTACTTTTTGGGTACTATTTTCAATACATACTTATATCAGTGGATCCCACACCAGTTAAATGAAGCTTGCATCAATAAAATATTTTTTCTGTAAACTAGTGTAATTACAGTTTCATTTTTTCGCTCAAAAGAAATTATTATTACTTAATTTTTATTTTTTTCGATTAAATGTATTGATTTTAATAATTATAATTCAGTTTTATTTTTCTACATTAAAATTATTATTTGTAAAACTTTAAGGCCAGACGGTCGCACCACACATATGATGATGGTTAATACTTAAAAAATAAGGACTATTTTCCGTCTATCATTTATTCATATTAAAACAAATTAAATTATACCGTTCCCTTTATTTAACTATTCTTAAAGTCTACTAAAAATGACATATTAGCCCGTATGGAATTTTATTTGTATTTTTTCCTTGAGTTCTGAAGTACACAGCTCTGGTAACGAAGATATTATAATTAGGGCTGCCAACTATCCTTACCTGTAAAGTGCCATATTGAAGATAAAAAAGTTCCAAAATGTGCCAAATAGAAAAATAAAAGTGCCAAAAAAGTGCTACTTTTTCTAATTCTTCCCATTTAGCATTAAAATTAAAAACATATTCCTAAAACTAAAGCCCAAAGCCGAAATAAGATAAGCCCGTTGTAAACACTATTGAAATTAGAAAATTTTAGTAGAGGAAAAGAAGTACAGTATAACCTATTAAAACACATGTTTGGGTTTTAATGTTATTTCATTTCTCTTGCTTGCACAAGAGCAATTATTAAAACACTTGGTTGGGTTTTAAAGTTATTTTATTTCTCTTGTTTGCACAAGAGCAGCCGTTTGTATCGGTTGAGTTATTACAACTGAATTTGCTAACTAAAATATTGCGGCGACTACGCCTGACGCTTTCTTACCACCTACCAGTTGCTGCACATGTTTTGCCGTGTGACTTGCAAAATGCAATTGAGCAATTTTACCTCTTGCTGTTGGCTTTTCCGCCGCAGCGATGTTGTTGTTGTCACGCGCTACCTGCTCGACGCATCGTTATCAATATCGGTGTGAGAGTTGTTGCTACGCTATTTCCACACTCAAACCTGCCGACGCACCGTCAGCAATATCGGTGGAAGTGGAATGTTGACCGGATACGTGTTTACCGGTGTTAACTACCCGCCCTCTTGAAATGAAGGCGTCCTCGGCTTCTTTGATGACTTTATTCAATATCACCCTGCTAGTTCGCCTTCGTTTCATTAAGATTGCTCCAATTACAGAGATGGCAAATAGGAGTAAGAGAAGTGCGCCCCCTGATCGTAATGAACGGGCGTTAACGAGATCATGCAGCCTCGCTACGTGCCTAAGGTTCCTCATATTTACTTTCTGTAAGTATGGTAGCGATAGTACATCAATGTGTTCGGTGAAATTTACATATTGCGCACGTGCACGTGCACGTGAATAATTTTAGCCCAGTTGACGTAAGTCGTAGTGTTTACCGTAATTTCTCCATCCCTTCGTTAGTTTCGTCAAATTCTGGGTTTGTATAGATGCTGGTTGATCGTTGATTACCAGTATGCCATTATCAACTTCCTCAATAGCGGGAATATTACCGGCGGATTTTGACTTACATTTTGCAGAGTGTTGGTTAAGTAGTTGTAGCGTACAGGGGCTTTCCTTCAGAGGCTGACAAAAGTTTGCCGCTGCAGCCTCCTTGCAGTTGTAGAGTGGAATGTATTTACCATTACATTCAGCAATAATGTCTGTTTCTAGAGCGATCATTTTTCCGTCATGGATCCCTGGCAGCAACTTTACATTAGCCGTCATCGATTCGCCAACAGTTAGCGAGTGGCGAAACGAACGAACTCAATGAGGTATAACCAAACTCGCTATCGTCTATCCGTGCTAGCTAACTTCGTTGTTGCTTTCACATGCAAAAGTCTTCTTTAAGCGACCGGAACTCAAACATAGCGAGCGAGAAGTGGCGAATCGATGACGGCTATTATTACAAAATCTGTCTATTTTTGGAAATTTTATAACAAAGTAAATGCAATTCGTATCTTGAAATATCTTAATTTTAGAAATGGACAATAAATCACTTATGCTAATATTTGCAGAGTGTTCAGCAGCTAACAAACCATTGATCTCAATACCATTTAGCAGGATAGGGTTGACAATATTTAACCTGCCCAGAATGGCTGACTTTAAAATGGTTTCCAATTCCATTATAACTGCTCTATTTCTGGTGGATGCTAGAGAAAAGAGATATCCCGTATCTATTTGAGTGCTTTTTGCATTTTGTAATAATTTATTTACTGTCACTGTCAATTCGTCTATTTTCTTTTGTGTAGCTGAATTTACTGCTATTTGTTGTTCGTTTGTGTCTAATAGGGCATTTGTTGTTTGGAAATTTGGACTTCATTTTCAGCTTACAACTTTCAGGGGCATCTTGACGACTTGCACCAGTATAAAAATCTTGACCTGCAATATATTTTGAATTTGTATAGCAGTAGGTTTCGTAGTCCATAACAATGCAGTTGTATTTTTTAATTTAGAATTCATACAACTTCGGAATGCGGGATTTCGCTGTAACATTCTACTTTGCGCCTCGGTTTGGCGCTGTTTGAGCTGTAGAACATCTCAATGAAGCTTTCCGCTTTACCTTTTGTACGAAAAACAGCGATCTGCGTACGGATTTTGCAACATAACGCGACAAAGTCTTCGGATTTCGCGAAAATGCACTGAGGGCCTTCCGAGCACTGTTTTTATCACTTTGACCATGCTAACCCCCGCTCCCTAGTTTTCTAGTAACTGCCAGGCCTTATTTGTACCGATTAAAACCCTGCAAGCTGTCGAATAGTGCAATCTTTAATTTTTTAGCAATTTTACGTGTACTTAAGGCCGGATCATTTATAAACTCGTGCAAAATGGTTTGTCTCGTTTCTAACTCGGTTGCCATTTTTAACTCAACTAGGAATCAAATTCAAATGAAATTTCTTCTACGTCCAACTAAGTTCATGTGGTCAGCTTATGGTATTTGAATTTCAAAATATTGAATTCGTTTTGGGTAAGTTATAAGCTTCCCAAAGTGTCGCAGTTTTGGTGTGTTCACCCTTTAGGTACCATCATAAACAAAATAGTTGTTGTCCCGTAAGCAAAATTCCAAGGCGTGTTTTAGAGTTTGTCCGATGAATTTAGAAAGCTTGTAGCAAGGT
>NW_023458569.1:1257888-1267010 GCF_013731165.1 Rhagoletis pomonella | reverse complement strand
GCCTTGCGTTTCCGAAGATTTGAAAAGGCGAACTCTCTCCAAAATATTCGAAGCTTGCGCGCCCACACCTATCCCTTTGACTACATCCTTAGCAGTTGGAAGAATAGTTGGCGTGGGGATAAGACTTAGTTTGAGTGCATTGAAATTATTAGATTCTTCGTTGGACCAGAAAAGGTGGATTGCATCATCAGGAATTTGATTCGAGTTAACCACACGGCTTTCGATTAAAGATATGTCATCATTTATCATAGTACCGGATGCCATATTATTTAAAGCGATAGCAAAAGGCTGATCCCCTCTTTGCCTCATTACCTCAGTTAACTCAAAGTATTTAAATAATTCCCACAAAGGTGACCCAACTAAAGTACTGTAGTTGTCACTAGGATTGGGAGAAAAAATCCACCTATCTCCAACTGGGGAAAGTTGCATTAAATCACCAAAAGCTATAATGGGGATACCTCCAAATTCATTATTGCTTTTGAAGATTTGGTTAAGTCTAGCATCGATTGAACTAAACATTCGTGCCCCTACCATTGATATTTCATCAATGATTATTAATTTTAAATCAATGAGTTTTGAGTAGATTGAGTTAACGACATCATTGCTAAGTGGCCGCAACTCTAGACTTGATTGATTTACGGGAAGTGAAAAGATAGAGTGAAGTGTTAAACCATTTATTCCGAAAGCTGCCTTTCCTGTAGGGGCGCAAAGAAGAACTTTCAACGAACTTGGATTGGTTCCTGGAACGGAGTTTAGCCGATGGTTAAGAGTCTGATATATTGCATATATCAAACGACTCTTTCCAACTCTTGCTCCACCTCCCACAAACTCATAATATGGCTGATTATTTTTCATCTTGTGCAGCATATGGGTCAAATATGTTCTCTGTTTCAAGTTTAGGCTACGAACTAAAGAAAGAAGGTTTTCTACGGGGATCAAAGGTGGGAATTTTATTAGTCTTACATTCCCGCCTGAGTCCCCATCATTATTAGATGGATATCCTTCATTTATATCTAGCAAATTCAAGCCAGGGTCTATTTCGGGAAGTGCTAGAACCCTAAACTCGTTATCTACAACAGGTGGGTTATGTTGCTCAATTGTCTCAACATCTACTTCATCGCGAAGATGATTTAAAACATTTTCGAGCTCTCGTTGATCAAAAACATCATACTTTCTTCGATTTTCCTCTATTGAAACATGATTTTCTACACAAGTTTGTTCGTTATCATTTTCAATGAGGCCCCGATGTTCATCACGCCATGGATGGTAAAGCATTACCATTTCCCTGAAGTAATCACTTCTGGCGGTATCGGGGCTAAATCTTCTGGACCTGATGACACATGGCTTGGTACGTCTTTTAACGAAACCACTACCGTCTCTCAGAGGAAGAGCATTCCCATGCCCAAGGAAGTCGTCAGCCTCCCTACCATCTTCATCATCATCACTACCTGCTATCCTTATGGCTGACTTTACATGCTCTAAAATTCCAGAAACAAATATGTCGGTCGAGTCCGAAGGAAGATTCTGAAGTTGCGCTCTAGGTTTTACCCTCCGCACTCGTTCTTTAGGACGAGAGGTATTTATAAAGACTTCCGCATTGCTCGCTTCCGATAGATGAAGTCCAATACTGCAATAAACTGCTTCTTGGGCGGATATTTCTGTACCAGAAATAAATTTGTGTCCTATATGCTGAAGTTTTTGCTTAATAGTATAGCTACCGGCATTCACTTCTGATATTTCTTCATTTAAGAGCCTAGAAATCCCTCTATTTGATTTGTTTATATAGTTAATAATATATGAAGAGCAGGCATATGCATCCAATATAAACTGGATATCCATATTGGCTTTATGTAGTTCTAAAATAATGGGGTTGTATGCGTTAATGAATCGATCTTCTAGTTTTCTCTTCAAAAAGATATTTGGTTTTGCTAAACTCGATCTTAGCGCAAGCAAGTAATCATCGAATGAAATATTTATTCTTTGGTCTGTGAGAAAACTTTCAAAATTACTTAAGTTGGAAATATCAGCCGAAAGAAGATTGGAATTCAAAAAGTTTTGTATTTTGAAGTAGTTTTCCCTATGCACTTCCAAGTTTTCTACGTTTTCTGACAAAGGTGATAAAATTTGGGTGGAAGGCATAGGTGGGTAAGGAATACCAAATCGACAAACCTGTTGTCCCCTTATTTCTCTTGTACAGGAACGACTATGGTTATTCTTTTGATATCCAAGATAGTTTTCCAAGTGGCTTACGGAACCATCCGTGGAAATATACTTATCAATGAAACTAATAGCATCCGGAAAAGTAGGAGGATTTTGTAGATCGATTTTTGGGGCGTTAATAAGCCAAAACATTCCATGTATGTGAGGGGAACCTCTTTGTTGGAATTCAACTCTCCAATAGAAATTCTTAACAGAATGTTCGTCAAAGAAGCCCCCGCTTGTTTTGAAAATTTTAAGCATTTGACGGAAACGATAGTCAAAATACCTAGCACAGGTGACAACATCTGAACGGATAAGACGATATCGCTCTTGAGTTGACAAATTATTGGCGTCTTCCTCAGAGATTTCTCTGTCGTCGACTGTTTTAGCTAAAATCACTAATAGCTCCAGCCACTGGGACTCAGCAGCTGATAGAGTAATAAAGAAGGTAGGGAGGCCAAATTGGCGAATCATGACAATAGCCTTTTTTTTCTCCGCCTCCCGGTGCGCAGGAGAAGATCTGACACCTTTCAGAACCTTATAGCCATCATCATGCTGAATCAAGCTTTGAACAAAGTTATCATTAAAAGATTTTGAGCTGTGACTTGGTTACGACCGGCAAATTTTCGAAGGGAAACTGACGTGCTGTTCTTAATTTGCAATAATTCTAGCTTTTTGTAGTCGTAAAATAATTTAGGTAAGGTGCAAGCCCTTCTATCATACCGGCGGATTTCAGATCGTAGAATTTTGTTGTACGTCTCTGTACAAGTGCGCTTTTGCCCAGCATAAATTGTAGCGAATGACAAGCCTTCTGAGTCATTATCTTGTATTATATCAAGAGGCCTTTGGCCCTCGCCGGGAGCTATCATCAGACGGTTAATGTCAAAGTTCTCTACAGGAACATTATCAAGAAAAGTTTCTTGGCCTCCAACATTAGGCTCTTCAACAACTGGTTCAACGGCTGGGTGAACATTGGTGGATATATTATGGGAAATAACTTGTTCCCTATAAATATTTTCAATCAACGGAGCATCTTCGACAGACGCAATAAAAGGGACTTCCTCTTGCTTAGTAAACTTCGAAAACCAATTTTCGTTGACTTCAATATTGTGCTTACGGTACAAAGGGGTGTTAACTAAAAACCGCAAAGCTTCCATAATTTTTGCAGGTCGTATGGTATCCGTCATATAATCGTGACTGTATTCCATACGCCTTCTCAAATGAATTTGAATGACATGTGTTTGAGCAAACGATCGAGGAAGACATGTCACAATGTCATTCACGGAAATAGGGACATTTACAACAGCACCTTTTAGTGAACCTTGCCCTTGATACCCTAATGGGCGAATCGTCATGAATGGTAATCTGGGCATAATAAGACGCTCTTCTATAGGTGTTAGATTCTTCAGGCAATCAGGTATTTCTGGTAAAAAAAAGTCCATTAGCGAGACATAACTTTGGGAGCTTTTTATTCAATATTGCATTTCTGCAAGTCACAGAAAAATTAAAGTTTCCATTTTCGGAGGGGAATTTATCCGAAAGATAGAAGGCTGATGCAACATTCGGGTGGCTTTGGGAAACTAAATTGAAGTTTAATTGGCGTACTTGGTGTGGAAACCATAAACCCCCACAGGAAATACAAACTATTGTTGGCCCCTTTTTAATGCTTTGTAAATAAGTGCGTCTGAAGTTACTAAAGCCTGCACCATTTTCAGAATCTTCATTATCAGCATTAATATCACGTATTGATCGAATTCGCTCTGACTGCCTCTCATTTTCAACTTGTCTATTTTCTATGTCAACTCTATGAATACGTACTCGACATTGAATTCGCCGTCTCAAATCAGACGTTTCATCCCGATTTTCTCTTCTTTTGAGTCGGCGACGTTCAGTTTCCCTTGGTATCTTTGGGTACAATCACGTAATCGTTCCAAATGTCTGTATTCACTTCTGCTGCGCAGGACTCTGCGAGCTTCAGTATTGCTGGATTGCTCCACAGACCGAGTTACTGAATTTTCGCGTCGAGACCTATGCTGTAGGGTATTCCTGCTTTGCTCTACAGTACGAATTACGGAATTTTCACGGCGATTTCTATGTTGTATCGTATTTATAATTTGGTCAAAAGACCGAATCTGAGGATTCCCTCTACGAGACCTATGCTCTTGGGTATTCCTCAACTGCTCAACAGAGCGAATTGCAGAGTTTTGGCGGCGATATCTATGTCCCTGAGTATTCCTCTCTTGCTCAACAGAGCGAATTTGAGAGCTTTCGCGGCGAGATCTATGCTGTCGGGTATTCCTCACCTGCTCAGCAGAGCGAATCTGAGAATTTTCTCGACGAGATCTATGTGCCTGGGTATTCCCCACCTGCTCAGCAGAGCGAATTTCGGAGTTCTCTCGGCAACATCTATGGGCTTGGGTGTTTCTCTCCTGCTCAGCAGAGCGAATTTGAGAATTTTCTCGACGAGATCAATGTGCCTGGGTATTCCTCACCTGCTCAGCAGAGCGAATTTCGGAGTTCTCTCGGCAACATCTATGTGCTTGGGTGTTTCTCTCTTGCTCAGCAGAGCGAATTTGAGAATTTTCTCGACGAGATCTATGTGCCTGGGTATTCCTTACTTGCTCAGTAGAACGAAACTCAAGATTTCCTCTACGACATCTGCGTTGCATCGTATTCAAACGTTGCTCAGCAGATCGGTTTATCGGATCTAATCGGCGTCTAGAGCGATTTTCTGTATCTTGGGACTGCTCATTGAACCTATTTTCAGAATCTTCGCGAATAATTTGCATTCTCCTTCTATTTTCAGTGCGTCACAATAAAAGAGATTTCCTACTTAACCTTGGCATGATTGTCATGTATACACTTATTCTAAAACTAATATAAATTATGTATAATAATTAAAATTATAAAATATTTACGAAAATTCTCTGCCGGTGATATGTTCAGCTCGTCTGGTTGTCCGTCCGCTCCAAGTAGTTTTTCTTCTTTCCCTCTATGGATATCCTGGATTCATGGGCGTAGCTAGGTAGGGGCGGGGGAGTGCTCGAGCCCCCCCCTAACTTTAAAATTTTCCTTATATATATTTAAATAGTACCCTGAAATGCTAGCTTGATAGGGTCTATATGCGTTAGCAAGTACTTATGCACAAAGTACAATGGTATGATTTGACTACCTACACCTCGTTAACATAAAAGTTTCCCACTAAAAGCTCCGGTTGCTGGTTGCATGGTCATTTTGCATATATACGCCTCTATTCGGCGATTATTGCTAAGCAGGTAAAACCTTAAAACTATGCATTAAAAAATGTAGATAATGAGTGTTAAAGTATTGGTTAATAAGTAGTTGAAATGTGTATGTATGTACATATGTATATCCCTATACAAAGGAGTGTCGATTTGACAAACACATATATTCCCCGTTTGTCAAAAAAATACTATTTCTGAGCTCATGTTGAGCATCATGTGGGGAAGGTAGGATTTACGATGAGGTTTAGAAACCATTACAGGAAACTATTGCTTCAGCTTTCAATGCAAATTAAATATGTATATATGTATGTATATGATCTATGAACAATTTTGGCGCACAACATAAAAAATTCAGTTTTCATTTTGAATTAGTACATTTGTTTGATGTGTGAAATATTTATAAGTTTGCGGCAAAGTGAGAAGTTATACGAAATAATATATGTATATTTATTGAAATAAAAAATCTTGATCTACTGGCAGTTCAGTTATTCAGACGGATAGAATCATGTAACTGGTATTTGGGAAGTAGGCGTCATTTTAGTCCTATTCCAAAATAATAACTATCTTACCCCGTAGCATAGCAACCTACTTATGTATATGTATTTCGTACCGTTTTATATTAAGCTAAAAGGTTTTTGAAAATAGTAATTTTGAGTGAGTTGGCTTCAGTAATTACTAAAATATCGCAGTTTTTGTATATTCGTGATTGTTGTTAGATTTTTTCTCAACATCAATATCATTCATTCTTAGCCTACTACCAACTATACCCTATTTCAAACACAATATGTTCAGTTATACTTAGTAGGATAAAGTTATATAGTTACAAGTGGGCGCTACCACGCCCATTTTCTAAAATTCCGTAATAATCTTATTTTAAGAGATTATTGTGAGTATTATTTGAGGGCGATTAATTGAGTAAATTAGGGCCCTTAAATTTTGAGTTATCGAAATTTGAAGCATTTCTGTAATTTACCGTTATATGAAAATTAGGCGTAATTTTAGTCCGATTTCAATAATTTTCAATGTTTTCCTTTCATGTGGCACGCACAATAACACGTTAACGCTCTAAAGGGAATAAAACCTGTGAATAACCCTTTCACTGTCAAATCCATCACGGTACCGATATAATTAACAAAAAATGTACAATAAATATATTTAATAAGAATGTTGAATTCTTTGTCCTACCCAGTTTGAAAACCTTTGACGGCATTATAAGATTCGACTTATTAAAAGAGGTAAATGGTAGTATTGACCTAAAGAGTGGTACGTTGAGTTACGATGGTGGAAAGGAAAAACTCTTGTACTACTACTGCTCGGACGTTAACAAATTAGTAGAAACTAAATCGGGAACAAGCAAGGACAATATTGATATCTCTACATTGCTAAAGCATCATGCTAAAGTTTTCGCTGATCCAGATGAAGCGCTGCCCTACAATACCAGCATTGTAGGTACGATAAGGACCGTGGTCGATTTACCCGTCTACTCGAAAAGTTACTCGTACCCCATTGCTTCTGCGGAATTTGTCAATAAGGAGATATCAGATCTGTTGCGTGACGGAATCATTAGACCATCCCGTTCCCCTTATAACAATCCAATTTGGGTTGTAGATAAGAAAGGTTTAGACGAAAAAGGCAACAAGAGATCACGACTCGTAATTGACTTTAGGAAGCTAAACACCAAGACAATAAGTGATAAATACCCAATACTGGACACTTCTGCGATTTAAGCAAACATGGGAAGTGCAACATTTTTCTCCACAATAGACCTTAAATCAGGATTTCACCAAATCAAACTCGCAGAAGAAGATAGAGAGAAAACGGCTTTCTCGGTCAACAACAGAAAGTGCGAATTTTTTAGGCTCCCCTTTGGTCTAAAAAATGCTCCTAGCATTTTCAAGAGGGCCATTGATGATGTCCTTATGGATGAAATTGGAAAATCGTGTCATGTTTACATACACGATGTTATCATTTTCTCCAAAAGTGCCGAACAACACAGTAAGGACATTGATCAAATACTGACAAAACTTTTCGATGCCAATATGCGCGTTTTCCCTGAGAAATCCAAGTTCTGTCAGGAAAGTGTTGAATTTCTAGGCTTTACCGTATCAAAAGAGGGAGTCAAAACATGCCCCGACAAAGTCAAAGACATTTTAGAATTTTCGATTCCACAATCGTTAAGAGCTTTGCGTTCATTCCTAGGATTAGCAGGATATTATCGACGGTTTATAAAGGACTATGCCTCGATTGCAAAACCTCTAACGAAGTACCTAAGGGGGGAAAACGGAAATATAGGCGCTAATCAGTCAAAGAAAATTCAAATTACTCTTGATGAAGAAACACTTAACGCATTTAATAAGATTAAAAATATACTTGCATCAGAAGACGTATTGCTTCTTTATCCTGATTACAAACAAACATTTGATCTGACTACAGATGCCTCTTCTTATGCCATAGGCGCCGTTCTGTCACAGAATGGAAGACCAATCACAATGATTTCCAGGACCCTCTCCTCAACCGAAGGAAACTACGCTACCAACGAGAGAGAACTGCTGGCAATAGTATGGGCTCTACAAAAGCTTCGTAACTATTTGTATGGCCAGTGGCGGATTTAAATATTTGCCGCCCCTAGGCAATTCATAACTTGCCGCCCTTTTTTCACGGAAAAAAAATATATATATATATATCAAATATGATTGTTATTGTCAGTGCTTTATTACAATATAGTTCGTTAATAATGAAATACATAACGGAATTAACAAATTCGACATCAGCATGGATAAGGTATTCAACAAAAACCCTCTTTCAAACACTTCTTTTTCACAGTTCTTTACGTCTTGATTTTTCAGATGATTCTCGTTCTCGGGGCAGCGTGTCGGCTGTTTCTTTGCGTCACGCGCACACCGACTCTCTTGGGCCTCAGGTTTCTAAGCCGCGTGAATGAAAGTTAAATGGAAATTTCAACGACTGCTATACTAAGGAAAAATTCGCAGCGTAATTCTAATTTTGAATTGTATTGAATGAGATGAATCATTAATAATATTTTACAGACACAAACACAATTTCAAGTGCAGCTGAATCCAAATAAATTTTTTTCTTTTAATTTAGCTGTCTTAAATTTTGCCGCCCCTTAATTCTGCCGCCCTAGGCTTCAGCCTATGTTGCCTGTACGATAAATCCGCCACTGTGTATGGCGTAAAGAATTTTAATATTTACACCGACCATCAACCACCCACATTCGCTTTATCCGATACAAATCCGAACGCGAAAGTGAAAAGATGGCGTGCCTTTGTTGAGGAATTTTCACCGCAGTTTCTTTACAAGCCTGGTAAGGAAAACTTCGTCGCGGACGCTTTCTCCCGACAACATATAAATGCATTAGACCATCACATGGACTCGGAAAGCATGGCTGCGAATAGCGAAGAGTCGCTGTCTCAAGCAATTCCCACAGTAAATAACCCCATAAATTTATCTTTAGGTTATTTTAGGAGCTCTTCCGGCCGGTGATTTTATAAAAGCAAAAACAAGTTTCCTTTTTTCCTCCTACGCGTTTCGGCGTTATTTTTCGCCTTCTTCAGGGAGTCTGTTTTTATTTATTTAGAATAAAACATAAAGAACATAAAAACACAACCACTAGATACAATGTTACATATTGAAATATCAAAACAATTAGTTAACATA
>NW_023458569.1:1256078-1257788 GCF_013731165.1 Rhagoletis pomonella | reverse complement strand
TCCCGTCTTATTCGCAGAAAAAAAGTTGAAATTTGTAGACCAGTGTAATCGTTCAAATAATGTTTATTCAAACAGTTATAAATTAATTTTTATTTTAAAAGATGTTTACAAATATTTGCTTGAGTTATTCTTTACAGCTATTAATATACTTATTTCAACATATGTCTAATTGCAAAAACAGTTTATTACATCATCGAATATTTTTCACTTATTTCATTTATTTTTAATAAAATATTTGAGATTAAAGTTAACAAAATTTAAATCTTCTTCATTAAAACATTTCGAATATTTGCTTATTTATTTTCTATATTCCTATGTATATGTATGTGTACAATAAATACATATATAAATATTTAATTATATAATTTCATATAATTTGACATTAAAAACCACAGCCAAATATATGATCACTGTAAATATCAATACAGGTGATGGATTAGTAAATGGGGCTACGGGGCAGCTTATGCATACTGATTTCGAATTTTCCATGCCATCAACTATTTGGTTAAAATTTTTAGAACCATCTGTGGGTTTTTTGGCGAGATCAAAAAAGTCTCATCTGGGTGATACTTCTTGGACACCAATTGAAAAGACAGTGAGAGCTTTTCAGTATAGGAGGAATGAGCAGATTACAATCGAAAGAACCCAATTTCCGGTTGTTCCCGCTGAGGGAATAACTATCCATAAAAGCCAGGGTGCTACATATAACAAAGTAAAACAAGTAAGAAAGGCTAAATTCGGGCGAGCCCAAATACTCTCGCAATATTATTTATATACATAGATTAAAAGTAATGTGTTGCATATTAGGTGGGCGTGTTTTTTTTGGTGAGCCGAAAAGCAATGAAGTCAATTAATGAATGTGAATGTGATTTTTTAGTACATATATTAAATCATAAGTGAACGGTTCCACGACCATTGTAAAAAATTTTTTAGCAATAAAAGTTTTGCTAAGAGATCACTTTACATATTATTTTTAGACAGGTACATTTCAGGAGCTACTGAAATAATTAATGTTTCGAGTTTTCATGTACACATGTAAGTGGCCAATGCGACTTCCACTTTGCAAAAAGGTATAAACCAATTTGCAATTTTGTTTCAAAATGTTTAAGAAAGTTGTTTAAATAATCGTTCAAATAATGTTTATTCAAATAGTTATAAATTAATTTTTATTTTAAAAGATGTTTACAAATATTTGCTTAAGTTATTCTTTACAGCTATTAATATACTTATTTCAGCATGTACATATGTCTAATTGCAAAGCCTTGCGTTTCCGAAGATTTGAAAAGGCGAACTCTCTCCAAAATATTCGAAGCTTGCGCGCCCACACCTATCCCTTTGACTACATCCTTAGCAGTTGGAAGAATAGTTGGCGTGGGGATAAGACTTAGTTTGAGTGCATTGAAATTATTAGATTCTTCGTTGGACCAGAAAAGGTGGATTGCATCATCAGGAATTTGATTCGAGTTAACCACACGGCTTTCGATTAAAGATAAGTCATCATTTGTCATAGTACCGGATGCCATATTATTTAAAGCGATAGCAAAAGGCTGATCCCCTCTTTGCCTCATTACCTCAGTTAACTCAAAGTATTTAAATAATTCCCACAAAGGTGACCCAACTAAAGTACTGTAGTTGTCACTAGGATTGGGAGAAAAAATCCTCCTATCTCCAACTGGCGAAAGTTGCTTTAAATCACCAAAAGCAATAATG
>NW_023458569.1:1242648-1255978 GCF_013731165.1 Rhagoletis pomonella | reverse complement strand
AGTGGGCGCTACCACGCCCATTTTCTAAAATTCCATAAAAATCTTATATTAAGAGATTATTGTGAGTATTATTTGAGGGCGATTAATTGAGTAAATTAGGGCCCTTAAATTTTGAGTTATCGAAATTTCAAGCATTTCTGTAATTTACCGTTATATGAAAATTAGGCGTAATTTTAGTCCGATTTCAATAATTTTCAATGTTTTCCTTTCATGTGGCAAGCGAAATAACCATACCGAGTTTGGTACAAATTGGTAGAACGGTTACCGAGATAAATATATGTGATCATAAGTGGGCGGTGCCACGCCCATTTTCCAAAATTTTATCATAGACGTATTTCTTGGTAAAGAATTGCTGCAAGCATTAATTTTGAATAAATTAGCTTTAATATTTACTGATTTATCGAAGATTTCGTATTTCTCTAAATTACCATTATATGGGATGTGGGCGTGGTTATAGTCCCATTTTAAAAATGCTTTAATTTGAGTACCATTTATGTTCGAAAATGCCCAGTCAATTTGCGATCCTGCAAGAGTTGTCGAACATTCCGAATCTAATAGCGATCTAAGACTACATTCTCCTAGAAGATTTGCTATTCTATTCCCATAAGTTCTAAGGCATAGATTGAAATCCCCGACAATAATAACTTTTTGATTACACAAGTCATTACTGAGAATGTCTCAGAGCACTGATGCCATATCTCTGATAGGAAAAACGGAATTCCTGTAAAGCACCAATACATATATGTTAAGATGTTTGAATAGTACGGCTTCTAAAGACTTATGGCCAGTATACTTTTTTATAATTCTGCAAAGTTGAATTGATGAAGCAATCTCAGACTTTGCATATACTAAAATTCCTCTCTTATTCCTATTTCGTGTTGTGGTGCTATCTATCCTTAGCTCATTTAATAGAATAAAATCAGGAATTTCAAAATTTTCCGAAGGATAGCTCCATGTCTCGACGAAACATAATATATCCGAAGATAGCATCAGGTAATCGTTTCTAACATCATCTATATGAGCATGAAGGCTCTGAGCATTATGATATAAAATTTGTAGTTTTGATGTTCGTGACACCATGAAGTGGAAGGTTGGAGTAAAGGCTTTTGAGGTACTCAATTCAATAAGTTCTTTATATACTGGGTCCGATGCCGAAAATGGATTAGGTGGCTAAAAATTCCCTTGTATATAGAGACCATCTGCACTAGTGGCTCGGCTGCAAGCTACATACAAAGCTGCCCTGGGCATCCTGGGCCGGGTGTGTACAACGACTTTGTTATACGTAGCACCCTGGCTTTTATGGATAGTTATTCCCTCAGCGGGAACAACCGGAAATTGGGTTCTTTCGATTGTAATCTGCTCATTCCTCCTATACTGAAAAGCTCTCACTGTCTTTTCAATTGGTGTCCAAGAAGTATCACCCAGATGAGACTTTTTTGATCTCGCCAACAAACCCACAGATGGTTCTAAAAATTTTAACCAAATAGTTGATGGCAAGGAAAATTCGAAATCAATATGCATAAGCTGCCCCGTAGCCCCATTTACTAATCCATCACCTGTATTGATATTTACAGTGATCATATATTTGGCTGTGGTTTTTAATGTCAAATTATATGAAAGGCCTTGCGTTTCCGAAGATTTGAAAAGGCGAACTCTCTCCAAAATATTCGAAGCTTGCGCGCCCACACCTATCCCTTTGACTACATCCTTAGCAGTTGGAAGAATAGTTGGCGTGGGGATTAGACTTAGTTTAAGTGCATTGAAATTATTAGATTCTTCGTTGGACCAGAAAAGGTGGATTGCATCATCAGGAATTTGATTCGAGTTAACCACACGGCTTTCGATTAAAGATATGTCATCATTTATCATAGTACCGGATGCCATATTATTTAAAGCGATAGCAAAAGGCTGATCCCCTCTTTGCCTCATTACCTCAGTTAACTCAAAGTATTTAAATAATTCCCACAAAGGTGACCCAACTAAAGTACTGTAGTTGTCACTAGGATTGGGAGAAAAAATCCACCTATCTCCAACTGGCGAAAGTTGCTTTAAATCACCAAAAGCAATAATGGGGATACCTCCAAATTCATTATTGCTTTTGAAGATTTGGTTAAGTCTAGCATCGATTGAACTAAACATTCGTGCCCCTACCATTGATATTTCATCAATGATTATTAATTTTAAATCAATGAGTTTTGAGTAGATTGAGTTAACGACATCATTGCTGAGTGGCCGCAACTCTATACTTGATTGATTTACGGGAAGTGAAAAGATAGAGTGAAGTGTTAAACCATTTATTCCGAAAGCTGCCTTTCCTGTAGGGGCGCAAAGAAGAACTTTCAACGAACTTGGATTGGTTCCTGGAACGGAGTTTAGCCGATGGTTAAGAGTCTGATATATTGCATATATCAAACGACTCTTTCCAACTCCTGCTCCACTTCCCACAAACTCATAATATGTCTGATTATTTTTCATTTTGTGCAGCATATGGGTCAAATATGTTCTCTGTTTCAAGTTTAGGCTACGAACTAGATGGATATCCTTCATTTATATCTAGCAAATTCAAGCCAGGGTCTATTTCGGGAAGTGCTAGAACCCTAAACTCGTTATCTACAACAGGTGGGTTATGTTGCTCAATTGTTTCAACATCTACTTCATCGCGAAGATGATTTAAAACATTTTCGAGCTCTCGTTGATCAAAAACATCATACTTTCTTCGATTTTCCTCTATTGAAACATGATTTTCTACACAAGTTTGTTCGTTATCATTTTCAATGAGGCCCCGATGTTCATCACGCCATGGATGGTAAAGCATTACCATTTCCCTGAAGTAATCACTTCTGGCGGTATCGGGGCTAAATCTTCTGGACCTGATGACACATGGCTTGGTACGTCTTTTAACGAAACCACTACCGTCTCTCAGAGGAAGAGCATTCCCATGCCCAAGGAAGTCGTCAGCCTCCCTACCATCTTCATCATCATCACTACCTGCTATCCTTATGGCTGACTTTACATGCTCTAAAATTCCAGAAACAAATATGTCGGTCGAGTCCGAAGGAAGATTCTGAAGTTGCGCTCTAGGTTTTACCCTCCGCACTCGTTCTTCAGGACGAGAGGTATTTATAAAGACTTCCACTTCCGCATTGCTCGCTTCCGATAGATGAAGTCCAATACTGCAATAAACTGCTTCTTGGGCGGATATTTCTGTACCAGAAATAAATTTGTGTCCTATATGCTGAAGTTTTTGCTTAATAGTATAGCTACCGGCATTCACTTCTGATATTGCTTCATTTAAGAGCCTAGAAATCCCTCTATTTGATTTGTTTATATAGTTAATAGTATATGAACAGCAGGCATATGCATCCAATATAAACTGGATATCCATATTGGCTTTATGTAGTTCTAAAATAATGGGGTTGTATGCGTTAATGAATCGATCTTCTAGTTTTCTCTTCAAAAAGATATTTGGTTTTGCTAAACTCGATCTTAGCGCAAGCAAGTAATCATCGAATGAAATATTTATTATTTGGTCCGTGAGAAAACTTTCAAAATTACTTAAGTTGGAAATATCAGCCGAAAGAAGATTGGAATTCAAAAAGTTTTGTATTTTGAAGTAGTTTTCCCTATGCACTTCCAAGTTTTCTACGTTTTCTGACAAAGGTAATAAAATTTGGGTAAGGAATACCAAATCGACAAACCTGTTGTCCCCTTATTTCTCTTGTACAGGAACGACTATGGTTATGCTTTTGATATCCAAGATAGTTTTCCAAGTGGCTTACGGAACCATCCGTGGAAATATACTTATCAATGAAACTAATAGTATCCGGAAAAGTAGGAGGATTTTGTAGATCGATTTTTGGGGCGTTAATAAGCCAAAACATTCCATGTATGTGAGGGGAACCTCTTTGTCGGGATTCAACTCTCCAATAGAAATTCTTAACAGAATGTTCGTCAAAGATGCCCCCGCTTGTTTTGAAAATGTTAAGCATTTGACGGAAACGATAGTCAAAATACCTAGCACAGGTGACAGCATCTGAACGGATAAGACGATATCGCTCTTGAATTGACAAATTATTGGCGTCTTCCTCAGAGATTTCTCTGTCGTCGACTGTTTTAGCTAAAATCACTAATAGCTCCAGCCACTGGGACTCAGCAGCTGATAGAGTAATAAAGAAGGTAGGGAGGCCAAATTGGCGAATCATGGCAATAGCCTCTTTTTCTCCGCCTCTCAGTGCGCAGGAGAATATCTGACACCTTTCAGAACCTTATAGCCATCATCATGCTGAATCAAGCTTTGAACAAAGTTATCATTTAAAAGATTTTGAGCTGTGACTTGGTTACGACCGGCAAATTTTCGAAGGCAAACTGACGTGCTGTTCTTAATTTGCAATAATTCTAGCTTTTTGTAGTCGTAAAATAATTTAGGTAAGGTGCAAGCCCTTCTATCATACCGGCGGATTTCAGATCGTACAATTTTGTTGTACGTCTCTGTACAAGTGCGCTTTTGCCCAGCATAAATTGTAGCGAATGACAATTCTTCTGAGTCATTATCTTGTATTATATCAAGAGGCCTTTGGCCCTCGCCGGGAGCTATCACCAGACGGTTAATGTCAAAGTTCTCTACAGGAACATTATCAAGAAAAGTTTCTTGGCCACCAACATTAGGCTCTTCAAAAACTGGTTCAACGGGTGGGTGAACATTGGAGGATATATTATGGGAAATAACTTGTTCCCTATAAATATTTTCAATCAACGGAGCATCTTCGACAGACGCAATAAAAGGGACTTCCTCTTGGTTATTAAAGTTCGAAAACCAACTTTCGTTGACTTCAATATTGTGCTTACGGTACAAAGGGGTGTTAACTAAAAACCGCAAAGCTTCCATAATTTTTGCAGGTCGTATGGTATCCGTCATATAATCGTGACTGTATTCCATACGCCTTCTCAAATGAATTTGAATGACATGTGTTTGATCAAACGATCGAGGAAGACATGTCACAATGTCATTCACGGAAATAGGGACATTTACAATAGCTCCTTTTAGTGAACCTTGCCCTTGATACCCTAATGGGCGAATCGTCATGAATGGTAATCTGGGCATAGTAAGACGCTCTTCTATAGGTGTTAGATTCTTCAGGCAATCAGGTATATCTGGAAAATCTAGTCCATTAGCGAGACATAACTTTGGGAGCTTTTTATTCAATATTGCATTTCTGCAAGTCACACAAAAATTAAAATTTCCATTTTCGGAGGGGAATTTATCCGAACGATAGAAGGCTGATGCAACATTCGGGTGGCTTTGGGAAACTAAATTGAAGTTTAATTGGCGTACTTGGTGTGGAAACCATAAACCCCCACAGGAAATACAAACTATTGTTGGCCCCTTTTTAATGCTTTGTAAATAAGTGCGTCTGAAGTTACTAAAGCCTGCACCATTTTCAGAATCTTCATTATCAGCATTAATATCACGTATTGATCGAATTCGCTCTGACTGCCTCTCATTTTCAACTTGTCTATTTTCTATGTCAACTCTATGAATACGTACTCGACATTGAATTCGCCGTCTCAAATCAGACGTTTCATCCCGATTTTCTCTTCGTTTGAGTCGGCGACGTTCAGTTTCCCGAATACGCTCATTTTCCCTACGTCCAGCATCTAATCGAGCTTGGTATCTTTGTCTGTATTCACTTCTGCTGCGCAGGACTCTGCGAGCTTCAGTATTGCCGGATTGCTCCTCAGACCGAGTTACTGAATTTTCGCGTCGAGACCTATGCTGTAGGGTATTCCTGCTTTGCTCTATAGTACGAATTACGGAATTTTCACGGCGATTTCTATGTTGTATCGTATTTATAATTTGCTCAAAATACCGAATCTGAGGATTCTCTCTACGAGACCTATGCTCTTGGGTATTCCTCACCTGCTCAACAGAGCGAATTGCAGAGTTTTGGCGGCGATATCTATGTCCCTGGGTATTCCTCTCTTGCTCAGCAGAGCGAATTTGAGAGCTTTCGCGGCGAGATCTATGCTTTCGGGTATTCCTCACCTGCTCAGCAGAGCGAATCTGAGAATTTTCTCGACGTGCCTGGGTATTCCTCACCTGCTCAGCAGAGCGAATTTCGGAGTTCTCTCGGCAACATCTATGTGCTTGGGTGTTTCTCTCCTGCTCAGCAGAGCGAATTTGAGAATTTTCTCGACGAGATCTATGTGCCTGGGTATTCCTCGCCTGCTCAGCAGAGCGAATTTCGGAGTTCTCTCGGCAACATCTATGTGCTTGGGTGTTTCTCTCTTGCTCAGCAGAGCGAATTTGAGAATTTTCTCGACGAGATCTATGTGCCTGGGTATTCCTTACTTGCTCAGTAGAACGAAACTCAAGATTTCCTCTATGACATCTGCGTTGCATCGTATTCAAACGTTGCTCAGCAGATCGGTTTATCGGATCTAATCGGCGTCTAGAGCGATTTTCTGTATCTTGGGACTGCTCATTGAACCTATTTTCAGAATCTTCGCGAATAATTTGCATTCTCCTTCTATTTTCAGTGCGTCACAATAAACGAGATTTCCTACTTAACCTTGGCATGATTGTCATGTATACACTTATCCTAAAACTAATATAAATTATGTATAATAATTAAAATTATAAAATATTTACGAAAATTCTCTGCCGGTGATATGTTCAGCTCGTCTGGTTGTCCGTCCGCTCCAAGTAGTTCTTCTTCTTTCCCTCTCTGGATATCCTGGATTCATGGGCGTAGCCAGGTAGGGGCAGGGGGGTGCTCGGCTTTCAATGCAAATTAAATATGTATATATGTATGTATATGATCTATGAACAATTTTGGCGCACAACATAAAAAATTCAGTTTTTATTTTGAATTAGTACATTTGTTTGATGTGTGAAATATTTATAAGTTTTCGGCAAAGTGAGAAGTTATACGAAATAATATATGAATATTTATTGAAATAAAAAATCTAGATCTACTGGCAGTTCAGTTATTCAGACGGATAGAATCATGTAACTGGTATTTGGGAAGTAGGCGTCATTTTAGTCCTATTCCAAAATAATAACTATCTTACCCCATAGCATAGCAACCTACTTATGTATATGTATTTCTTACCGGTTTATATTAAGCTAAAAGGTTTTTGAAAATAGTAATTTGGAGTGAGTTGGCTTCAGTAATTACTAAAATATCGCAGTTTTTGTATATTCGTGATTGTTGTTAGATTTTTCTCAACATCAATATCATTCATTCTTAGCCTACTACCAACTATACCCTATTTCAAACACAATATGTTCAGCTATACTTAGTAGGATAAAGTTATATAGTTATAAGTGGGCGCTACCACGCCCATTTTCTAAAATTCCATAAAAATCTTATTTTAAGAGATTATTGTGAGTATTATTTGAGGGCGATTAATTGAGTAAATTAGGGCCCTTAAATTTTGAGTTATCGAAATTTCAAGCATTTCTGTAATTTACCGTTATATGAAAATTAGGCGTAATTTTAGTCCGATTTCAATAATTTTCAATGTTTTCCTTTCATGTGGCAAGCGCAATAACCATACCGAGTTTGGTACAAATTGGTAGAACGGTTACCGAGATAAATATATGTGATCACAAGTGGGCGGTGCCACGCCCATTTTCCAAAATTTTATCATAGACGTATTTCTTGGTAAAGAATTGCTGCAAGCATTAATTTTGAATAAATTAGCTTTAATATTTACTGATTTATCGAAGATTTCGTATTTCTCTAAATTACCGTTATATGGGATGTGGGCGTGGTTATAGTCCGATTTTAAAAATTTTTGGCCATTTGGTATGCTGTACCAAGGCCAACAACTGTGTCTAGTTTGGAAGATATTGGTGTAGCGGTTACCAAGATATACACATGTCACCATAAGTGGGCGTGGCTACGCCCATTTTCCAAAAATTTATAATATTATTATTTTTCGTCTTAAAATTATTGTAAATATCAATTTTGAGTGAATTATCTTCAGTAGTTACTAAAGTATCGCAGTTTTCATATTTCTGAAAATTACCGTTATATGGGAGGTAGGCGTGGTTATTGTCCGATTTTGCACATTTTCAATACCATCCGTCCTACGCCCGAAAGAAGTGCACGTACCAAGTTTCGTTAAGATATCTCAATTTTTACTCGAGTTATCGTGTGCACAGACGGACGGACGGACGGACGGACGGACAGACAGTCACCGCTTAATCGATTTCTCTTTTCATTCTGATCATTTATGTATACATTTGTCTAAATCTATCTCGATTCGTTTTGCCTGTTACAAACAACCGTTATGTGAACAAAGTTATAATACCCTTGTGCACAAGTGCGCTCGGGTATAAGAAATACGTATTACAATGAGTAAAATTTTTTTCGGGAAAAGTTGCGAATTATAAAAGATTTTTTTTACAAATAATAAGGTGAAATCAATTGCAGTTTTAGATGAAAATAAAATTGTTTGTGTTTTTAGTATTTTATGGGCGTGGTTGCTCCTCATACGTTGTGACGGTGACTTTTGTCCACGTGTGTATGTCACTAAATAAGGTATGATAAGGCAGCAGTACGACGATTCCTCAGGTGGTGTTCCAGCAGCAGGAAGACAGGATTACGATGATTAGGATGCTTTATTTTTTAGAGCATTGGCTCTACACTTTTTCCCACTAGTTATGTGGTGTTTTAATTTTTAAACTTTATCTTTTCAAATTGTTAAAAAACTTACTAAATGTTCACGGTGTTTGTAATTAAAATGTTTTGTTGCGTAATAAATTCTTCGCGGCTCACTGTTTATACAGTGGTTAACTTTCCCGCAATTGTCGAGTGGATTCGAACCACGGCCACGCACAGGATTTGTCCTTTATAAGGATACCACAAGAACTGCACTGTGGCCCCACGTTGGGCGCAACTTATTAAAACACTTGGTTGGGTTTTAATGTTATTTCATTTCTCTTGCTTGCACAAGAGCAATTATTAAAACACTTGGTTGGGTTTTAATGTTATTTTATTTCTCTTGTTTGTACAAGAGCAGCCGTTTGTATCGGTCGAGTTATTACAACTGAATTTGCTAAGTAAAATATTGCGGCCACTACGCCTAAATACCTGACGCTTTCTTACCACCTACCAGTTGCTGCACATGTTTTGCCGTGTGACTTGCAAAATGCAATTGAGCAATTTTACCTCTTGCTGTTGGCTTTTCCCCTGCAGCGATGTTGTTGTTGTCACGCGCTACCTGGTCGACGCATCCTCGTCAATATCGGTGGGAGAGTTGTTGCTACGCTATTTCCACACTCAAACCTGCGACGCACCGTCAGCAATATCGGTGGAAGTGGAATGTTGACCGGATACGTGTTTACCGGTGTTAACTTATATTTTGCTTTGCTGCCCATCCTTCTTTGCATGAAAGACTTGTGCACTTAACCAAAAAAAGCACTTAACCGAATTTCTTTACTACTTCAATGAGGAAGGTATCTGAATCCCTATGAAACCTAATAATGGAGAAGCGCTTTCCACGTAGAAATTACTGCAAGCGAAGTTTTTTTTCCGATTGGTATCTAATTATCTATATAACTACATAAAATGATAGCCGTTGTCTTTGTTCTGCGAGATGAGCAAAATAAATAAAAGCTTGTAAAATTAGGGTAAGTGTAGAGCCAGTGCAGGTAAACATAATACTTTCTTTGATATTTGATAACACGGCCGACAGCATCTCAGACCCAGAAACCGGACTATATATTTTCGAAGGATTTTGATGCGATTAATCCGAATCTGGCCTCAGAATTGCTCTATCAGCTCTGGTTTTCGAGATATCCTAACCTAAAAGTGCAAAAAAACACCGTTTTTGCCCATATTTGAGGTTATGTAGCCTTGCAGATGTTTTCTTTCACCAAAATAATAGGTTGGCATCTTAAAGCACAAGTACTCTTCTTTCAAATGGCGTTTTGTTTGCTCAAATATCATATTTTTTCGCTGAGATATCGCATTTTGAAATTTTCATGTTTCTAAATTTTCCTACACCTGAAAATCGATTGAGATAACATAGACATGATATAGTCGATTACTAATTTTCTCGAATTGAGTCTTATTTTTCTTAAAATTTTGTCTTACACCATAAATGTGCTAACTCACCAAACCCCTACACTATCTAACCCACGGGTACCGAGTCACTCACAGCCCTAACCCCTAGAAACCACAGCTACCATACCGCAAGCAGGCTGCCATTTGAAAGAAGAAGACTTGTACTTAAAGATGCCAACCTATTATTTTGGTGAAAGAAAACATTTGCAGGGCTACATAACCTCAAATATGGGCAAAAACGGTGTTTTTTGCACTTTTAGGTTAGGATATCTCGAAAACCAGAGCTGATAGAGCAATTCTGAGGCCAGATTTGGATTCAACGCATCATAAACCTTCGGAAATATATAGTCTGGTTTCTGGGTCTGATTGTTGGTAAAATTTTGTCGGCCTGTGTAATAGTTGCAAATGTTTAAGGCAGGTATCGCTAATGTGCATGTATAAATGAATTCATCTATCAGACCAGTTTCCTTATAATAATGCCGCTGATGTGGATTTTGGGGTAGGTATCTTAAATGTGCACTTAAGCATAAAGGCTGCAAAGCAAAATTTACTGTACAAGCAAAGGATACCACAAAAATAAATTGAAATATTACTATTTTACAAAAGTGCCAATATGGCACTTTGTGCCATTTGAAAAATTAAGTGCCATTTGAAGTAAAATAGGGCCAAAAATAGCACGGTTTGACCCAAGTTGGCAGCCCTGATTATAATCGTTTGTGCCGCAGAAACAAAAACCAAGTAGGCACTTGTTAACACCTCCAAAATAGGTTGCTACTTGTAGCAGTTATGCTGTATACCTGAATGAAATATAATCCTTGGTGAAAAAGTTTATTTGTGGCCTGTTGTTCAAGGACATATGTACATATGTATGTATGTATGGATATCTAGACATGGGAAAATTTGCGTAAACAGAGAATGGAGGCCGGTTCACATACAACTTTGGCGTTGCGTTGGCGTTGAATTTCAAAGCAACCGTCCACATAGCCAAAATTTGGCAACGCTAAGGCCAACACAAAGCAGAAAGATCGCTGCGTCGGTCGCCAGCTGTTGCAAATAAATAAAATTATATGACATGTTTTTTCCTTTTAATCAAATGAGGGCAAGAACTATAATTTTTCGTGCAATTATTGATATGAAATATTAATTTATCTCTCGTTAATATGTTAATTTAGTCTCTGCCAAGCTTCATTGTAGAACGCATACTTTTAACGTGCGATCTGTCAAACCAACGCCAACTACAAAGTCAACGCGAAAGTTTTATGTGGATCAGCCCTAATTATCAAATACTGTTTAACACCCCAAATAGTAGTTTTTATCATACTGCATACATACATATGTATGGGGACTAAACTAGGAATATTCATGTGAAAATGATAATGTCCTAATCATTTATGAAATGAAAGGCAAAACAATGATTTTTATAAATAATATCCCAATTTGCCACAGGGCGAAAACGACGTCGCTCTGGCGAAGTCGTTTTGGTGAACTGGAAATGACGTCGTTACGACGTCGCTTTGGTGAAGCCGTTACGACGTCGCCCAGGTGAAGTCGTTTGGGTGAACTCGAAACGACATCGTTACGACGTCGCTCTGGTGAAGTCGTTACGTTATCTAAGCATAAATAAAAGTCATTCATTTGGATAGTAAACCATTTTTATTATGATAATTTTTTTGGCCTTATTAATAAAAAATATAATTTGTGGGAATAAGGTTTTTTTTTAATTTGGTACTTTTACTTTACATCGCACAGTAGTTCGGATCGCAAATCTAGCTGGACGAAACTATTAAACAAATACTCGTTGATGGATCTTTACACCACTTCTTACCTAGGGGATTTTTGGGTCGCTGATTACGAATCTGAAGTCACTTATCAAAATTTCAAAATGGCGGCTCCAATATGGCGGACGAAAATTAAAAAAATCGGTAGATTTCTATGAAACTGGGTATCTGGTGGTCTTCTGGGTCGCTGATTACATATCTAAAGTCATTTACCAAAAATTTAAAATGGCGGATCCAATATGGCGGACGAAAATTAAAAAAAATACGGTAGATTTCTAGGTAACTGGGTATCTGGGGGTTTTCTGGGTTGCTGATTACGAATCTAAAGTCATTTATTTAATTTACTTCGGAACGAGCATTTTCATCAGATATTTCTTTCAATTTACTAGTCACATAATCACGGACACCTTGTTGTCTTTTAAAAGTTTCAGCAACACTTCTCCAAATGTCAAACAACTCACTTCTTCAGATTTTCTTTACCATAACTAAAGTTTAAGATCACAGCTAGAAACACAAATAAATTTCAGAAAAAAATTTATAACAGCGCTTAAAGATTTGCATGCCTGTTGTATAATTTTTTAATTTCAGGAAGCAGAAAATTCGCGAGTTACTATTGTTTTAACTCTTACATAACCAAAGTTTTTATAACTCCAAGTATTTTTCTGTTTTAACACACAACCAACTCCCCCCCTCCCTCTTCCCGGTGGATCCGCCACTGATCTTATATTTATATTCAGATACATTCCTGTTAATAATTACTTTTGAATTTTGAGATTTGACATACTGTCACTAAAATGTAAATATCTAAGCCAATTGGTTAGACTTGGTTATCAAACTTACCCTCTGCATTTGCGAAGGTGTAAAGAATAATATGCAAGTGGTTTTTTAACGGCCTTCGGCGGCCTTTACTTTTCCTACTCTTTAATTTATCTTTTTATACCCGAGCGCACTTGTGCACAAGGGTATTATAACTTTGTTCACATAACGGTTGTTTGTAACAGGCAAAACGAATCGAGATAGATATAGACAAATGTATACATAAATGATCAGAATGAAAAGAGAAATCGATTAAGCGGTGACTGTCTGTCCGTCCGTCCGTCTGTCCGTCCGTCTGTCCGTCCGTCTGTGCACACGATAACTCGAGTAAAAATTAAGATATCTTAACAAAACTTGGTACGTGTACTTCTTTCGGGCGTAGGACGAATGGTATTGAAAATGGGCAATGAAGATTATTCACTCAAAATTGATATTTACAATAATTTTCAGACGAAAAATAAGAAAATTATAAATTTTTGAAAAATGGGCGTGGCCACGACCACTTTTGGTTACATGTGTATATCTTGGCAACCGCTGCACCGATTTCTTCCAAACTTGGCACAGTTGTTGGCTTTGGTACAGCATACCAAATGGCCGAAAATTTAAAAAGTCGGACAATAACCACGCCCACATTCCATATAAGGGTAATTTAGAGAAATA
>NW_023458569.1:1236858-1242548 GCF_013731165.1 Rhagoletis pomonella | reverse complement strand
CTCGCTTAACATATGTTAATATTTTGTATCATTGCATGCTAACATTAACATACGCACATACATATATACTCACATACCTACTAACCCAGTAGTGCATATACCTTGTACGGCACACGTAAAGGAAAAATATTAATAAGCGCGGTAAAATTAAAATAATCGAATTAACGATTTAAATTGCGATAATTTAAAGAAACCTTGTTTATTAGAAAAAAATATATATACACCCAATCGGAAACAAATATAAAAGTAATAAAAAAAAAGGATAATACAGAGAGAGTATTGCGGTACATTGTGTTAATATAAATAAAAGCAAGTCAAAATCCAATTGACGATACGGGAACTTGCTTATATTATTCGCGGTTAAAATTAAATACAGAGAAAAAATAAAATAAAATCTATATATTCTCGCATACTTAATGCCTTCTGATAAAACTCCAGCAAAGGAGCAATTAGCCAAAACCCCAATCACTTTAAAAGTACAAACAATGGTTGATGAGGATAAACCTCAAGGTACACCTGCAGAAGCTACACGCTTGAAGCAGGGTGCAAAACAGAGAAAAACAAAAGATTTCTCAGGCGCAAGATTCATTTCTGATAGTGACAGTTTGGTAAGATACTGCACTAAATTCTCCTCAGCCCCAATAGATGACAATTCCGAATCGGTTCTGGAAATAAAAAACCACAACCTTGACAACTTCTGGGCGCGCCTTCAAGCGGCATATGACAAAATTATTGAAACGGATGATTCCGATTTACCCGAGAATTTCAAAGCTTCGGCTGCCGCCAAATACGAAAACTGCCTTGACCAATATGAAGAGACAAAAGCTATGATCTCCGATCAGCTTAAGTTATTAAAACCAGTTAGCGCACCTACTCCACCCCCGAGAGTAGAAGTAAGCCAAATTCAAGAGCAAAGCTCAGGCATATATCTCAAAGTGCCAGCATGTGACACGGAAACTTTCCATGGGGGTTATGAACAATGGCCGTCCTTCCGGGACATGTTTACAGCCGTATACATAAATCACCCAAAATTGTCACAAGCACAAAAACTGTACCACCTCAGGTACAAGACTAAAGGTCAAGCCGGCAGTATAGTGAAGCAATTCGCATTAAATGACGATAATTTCAATCTGGCTTGGGAAGCATTAAAAGAAAGATATGAAAACGAAAGAGTACTGGTCGATAAACAAGTAACGATTTTAATGAATCTACCGAAAACTCAAAAAGAAACGAGTGAAGAGTTTATTAAATTACAGTCCACTGTCTCAAACTGTCTATCAGTCTTATCCACTCAAAATATTCCCACAGATAACTGGGACCCTATTCTGGTAAACATTTGCGCCGCAACTTTACCAGAAAAATCGTTACTTTTATGGGAGCAATCGCTCTCATCCCGTAAAAAATGCCCGACGTGGCAACAAATGAAAGATTTTCTAACTACCCAGTACGAAATCGCAGAGAGGGTAGATACAAAAATTACAAAAGCCAAAAATACACAAAATGATCTACATAGAAGCTTCATGAAACCCCAAGCCAGCAATCACAATTCACATAATAGAAGCTTCAATAGATCGCAAACATTTATGAACGAAAATAAACATACGTCATGCGAATTTTGTAAAGCAGGTCACTCATTAAGATCTTGCGAGAAGTTTAAAAAACTTACGACGACCGAAAGATATAATGTCGTCAGAAATAATAGGCTTTGCACAAATTGCTTCTCACACTCTCACACGCAAAAAGACTGTGAGAGTAAATTTAATTGTGTATATTGCCAAAAGAGGCATCACTCGATGCTCCACATTAATAATTTTACCCCCCAAAATAGCTCTAACTCGCAAAGAGCCACAGGGCTAGTTGCAACAGCTAGACCCGAACACCCCGAAAATCTCGAAAACGAAACAGCAAATATACAAGCGCTTCATTCCGAAAAGGAAAGCAAAATTTTACTGCCAACCGCGATTGTCTCGATTGAACATCGAGGAGAATTGTTCAAGCTTAGAGCTCTAATCGATCAAGGCTCACAAAGATCGTTTATCCCATCAAAAGTACAAAACCGGCTAAAACTCCCAACCACAAACTCCAACTTTGAAATTTCGGGAATGGGTGGAAGAGTAATACAAAACTCTAATAAAATCTGCTCATTAACCCTGATTTCCCCCAATGCGGATGTAAGAATAGAGGCACACGCCATAGTTCTGCCGCAACTTACAAATATGCTTCCAAGCCATAAAGTAAATGGGAAAGATCGCCAAAAATTTGCCCACCTCAAATTAGCGGATCCAACTGCCACACCCCCGCGCAAGTTGATATCCAATTAGGCAGCGACATAATCCCCCAAATAATGCTAGAAGGCATTGAAAAAATTTCAAATACCTTGTTAGCCCAAAATTCCATCTTTGGATGGATATTGAGCGGCCAAGTAAAAGAAAAAATATCGGTATTCACAAATCAAGTTGAAGATATTTCAAACGAATACCTCAATTCTCAATTAAGAAGATTTTGGGAGTTAGAAGAACTCCCCCCCATGAAAGTCATTACCCCAGAAGATAAGTATTGTGAAGACTATTATAAAGCCACAACTACAAGATCAAAAAACGGCCGTTACGTCGTAAGGCTACTATTCAAGCCACAATTTCCCGACACACTCGCCCTAGGTCGCTCCCGAACCTCTGCGCTTCAGCAGTTTTTAAGTATGGAGAAAACCCTACTTAAAAAAGGCGAGCTTAAATCAGCATACGATGGTGTCCTGGAAGAATATCTCGATTTAGATCATATGGAAAAAGTAAATCCATATGAGAACATAACCAAAGGTAAATACACCTCATTTTACCTACCACATCATGCGGTTGTAAAACCAGACAAAAAAACAACCAAGGTAAGAGTAGTCTTCAACGCCTCGAAATGTACAAGTTCGGGCAATTCCTTAAATGACATTTTGTACACAGGACCCACATTACAACCCGATTTAATGCTTCTGATTTTAAAGTGGCGTATGTTCAAATACGTATTTAACGGAGACGTCGAAAAAATCTATCGACAAATACTCGTACATAAAGACGATCAAGACTTTCAGCGCATTATATTTCGAAATTCACCTAATAGTCCAATATGTGACTATAAACTCAAAACGGTGACATTTGGCGTAAATTGTGCCCCTTTCTTGCCATTCGAACACTTCACGAATTGGCAAACGATATAAAAGAAAAATTACCCCTAGCAACCCCGGTGTTAAAAACACAAACATATGTGGATGATATCCTGTCTGGAAGCCACAGCTTACCCCAAGCGTACGAAGCACTATCACAAGTAATACAAGCCCTCAAGTCAGCAGGGTTCCCCCTAAAAAAGATAACCGCCAATCACGCCGAAATCCTAAAAGATATAAATAAAGAAAGTTTATTAGATTCAAACTTCCTAATATTCGAAAAGGAAAGTAAAACCCTAGGCATACAATGGAATGCGATCTCAGATAAATTCTCATATACTCTTGAGTCGATATTTGCTCAATCCGCAATAACTAAAAGGCAAATTCTGTCGGCTGTAGCCAAACTTTTTGACCCCGCAGGATGGCTTTCGCCAGTTATGATACAAGCGAAAATCCTGATACAAAAATTATGGCTAGACGGAACCGAATGGGACGAGCAAGTGAAACCACTTCGCTTGGTAAAATGGTCCCAATTTGCTAACAACTTGCACGCTATTGCAGAGATACAAATCCCTAGATGGGTAAATTACTCCCCCGAATACCAAGTAGAACTGCATGGCTTCTGCGACGCCTCTGAAAAGGCATATTGCGCAACTATATATGTGCGCACCCAAATTAACAGCACAATTTCAAGCCATTTGTTAGTAGCAAAAGCCAAAGTGGCACCTCTCAAAACACTAAGTCTACCACGACTTGAACTGTGTGGCGCGCTTCTACTCGCAAAATTAGCCTCAACTGTGCAAACGCATTTAAACATGACCAGTCAAAAATTATATCTATGGTCAGACACAGAGATCGTCTTAGCTTGGTTAGAAAAACCACCCCACTCATGGAAAACATATGTTTCCAACCGCACAGCCCAAATACTTGATTTAGTTGGGCCGGTAACTTGGCGACATGTAGCCAGTGCTGATAACCCCGCCGATCTTGGCACAAGAGGTTGCAAACCCTTGCACCTCGCCACCACCTCACTCTGGTGGAACGGCCCCAGTTGGCTACTAGAATCACAACAATTCTGGCCACAATCCCCCATACGCAACATAATTGCCCCAGAAAGTCGAAAAGTTGAAACCTTTCACACAATACTGGATGACAATGACATACTAGAACGATTTTCCTCGTTCCCCCGTGCCCTAAAGGTAGTCGCCTATATGTTCAAATTCGTATAGCGCCTCAAAAATAAGGTGAAGAAAACACCGAATTCCCCAGATAACATGTTAACGCATCAAGACCTACAAAAAGCAAAGGTTTCCCTTGTTGCATACACTCAAACGCGCTATTTCAGCCGCGAAATATTACTGCTAAGAGAATCAAAACCAATTGATAAAAAGAGTGAACTCTTAGTAATCAATCCATTTTTAGACACGAAAGGTCTGCTTCGTGCTAATGGACGGCTAGCGAACTCCAGCCTCACATATAACGAACGCCTCCCATAATAATACCAGAGAAATCCTCATTTGCAACACTATACCTCAGATTTCTCCACTTATTAATGCTACATGCCGAACATCGCCTCATGCAACAAATGGTCCGACAAGAATATTATATTCCACGACTAAAGCCACAGATCAAAAAATGCATATTTATATGTAAAGTCTGCACTATACATAAGCAGAAGATGCGCACGCAGATCATGGCAGCTCTTCCACCTGAACGCTGCACTTTCGCTCTGCCCTTCACTACCACTGGTGTTGACTTTGCTGGGCCTTTCCAGATAAAGGTTTCCATGTTAAGGACTTCAACCTTTACGAAGGGTTATGTGGCTGTCTTTGTATGCTTTACGACAAAGGCAGTACACCTCGAGCTATGTTCTGTTCTGACCACTGCGGCTTTTCTCGCGGCATTTGCTCGCTTCGTCGGACGGCGAGGATTTCCATCCAAAATAATGAGCGACAATGGAAAAACCTTTGTCGGAGCCAAAAGAGCCACTGAAAACCAGTTTGTAAAATTTATAGAGGAAGTCTCGCCTGAAATCGTTCAAAAATACGCACCCCAAGGCATTGATTGGCAATTTATCCCACCAAGTGCTCCACATATGGGGGGTCTCTGGGAATCCGCTGTAAAAAGCTTCAAAACACATTTTAAAAAAGTCGCTGGCGCACACAAATTTAACTTTGAAGAATTTACTACATTATTAACACGAATAGAAGCCTCACCCCTGGGCATTTTCTTAGAGGTGCTCCACTTCTGGCAATACCCGAACCAGACGAGCAATCCTTATCTCTACTGAATCGATGGGAACGAATGAAAATTCTCCATCATGAATTCAGTCGAAGATGGAAGGAAGATTATTTAAAAGACCTCTATAAAAGATATAGATGGAAGAATATTCAAGAGGAGCCTAAAATCGGAGAATGTGTTCTCATCCACGATGATTGTCTTCCCCCACCGAGTGGCGCCTCGCAAGAATCGACAAACTACATCGTGGCTCCGATGGTCACATACGAGTCGTAGATTTGCGAACACAAAACGGTACGCTAAC
>NW_023458569.1:1235002-1236758 GCF_013731165.1 Rhagoletis pomonella | reverse complement strand
ATACAACTCACTTTGGCGGTAGGGGGTATATGGGTTTAATTATGGGTCTAATAATGTGGGTGCATTTAATATCCGTATGCTTGTTCCCCTTTTCCCTCTTTTATATGTCCCTCGTTGAGTCTCCCAGTAGTTCTGCGCTTCCTCCTGGTGATGTTGAGTTGATTGTTGACTTTTTTTTTATTTTTTTGTTGGATGATTTAGGTGTTTAATGATAAGTTATTATCTGTTTTTAATGTTTATAATTGTTACGCGACGCGCCCGGAGAAAGATTTAAGTTTATTAGTTTATAAATATGTATATGTTTGTATGTTTTTCCTCACTGTTTTGTAATGTCACATACGCACTTGTATTTGTGCGTATGTATGTATATAGCTATATACAGTAATATGGCACTGTGCACTTTAATTTCTCCGATATATGTATGTACATATATGGATCTATATCACTTTTATACGTTTTATTGTTGGCAATGCACTGTATAATTTTTTATTTTTTGGTGCCGTTCACTGAGGCTACGGAGGACCATGAACAGTGGATCACTATGGTCTATGGAATTTTTACTGTAGCTTATCACTCTTGTCACTTACGTTTTCCGCTTTGCATAAGAAAGACACGGGGAACTTTTCGTTAAAATGTAAATTTGAGGAGGTTTATTCAAAAAAATCGGGGGTTGTTCGGACACGTCCGCACGCAGGAAAATCTTAACAATTGTGTTTTACAAAATCAACCGTTTTTTCTGACATTTCTTTCTGTCTCAAGTATGTGTGTGTATTACATGTGTATTGTGTGTACAAAGTAAGTAGATAAGTAAAATGTCAAAGTGTTTTGTTGAATATGTGTAGATGTAGGTGCGTGTTAGGATGTGGTACTGATGGGGACATCTGTGGGCGCCTGTTGGCGATAGTTTCGCAGGCGGAAGTGCCAGCGTTGCCGTCGCGAAAGGACCCATTTAGCCATCCCGGCCCCCCTAGGCGTATACTTAGCCTAGTAACCGCTGTAGTTGCTGCAACGTCTCTACCACGTTGCCAAGCCCGGTTGGGCGGCGGTGGTGCGACCTGGACGATTGTTGGCTGCGGTGGGATGATGGGGGGCATGGGCGGTAGTGTGCCGACGGTGGTCTCCGAACGAGGACGTTCTGCCGCGCATTATGATGTCGGCGTCGATTAGCCGGAGCTGGAGCTGGTTGCGGTCTTCGCACGGGAGTACGCCGTGGACCCGATGGGAAATGATGGAACAACGTATGATGGTGTCGTTGACATACGTGACACCGGCTAGGAGAAGTACACTCCCATGTCATGTGAGACAATGCTAGGCAATTTAAGCAGTGCCCGTGTGCCCGCGCTACTTGCCGCCGCTGGGCTGGTTGCAGGCCCCGAAAGATTGCACAGGCGCTCAATGCGTGGCGCCGATGACATAGACCACAAAGAAGCACGCCTTGGTCCAATTCATCCGCTAGGGGCGGTTCGAATGCTGTGGGTGCAGAGGATGCTGAGGGTGCGCCTGGTGGCGCTGCGGTTGCTGATGTTTCCGCTCGACGAACGCTTGGACGAGGGGGTGGCACTGGAGTTGATCCGGCGAATGACGTGGCAGATCGTGTTGCCGCAATCGGTGGTGCTGATGCACGTGGTGCTACTGCTGCATTGGACCGGACTGCCGGCGTAGGATTGAAAGAGGGGGTATCCATGTGAACGTCCATTTCTATAGGAAGAAATCGCGACTTTAATTTTGGGTAGAAACTTTAAATGGCGGTTAGTGG
>NW_023458569.1:1225161-1234902 GCF_013731165.1 Rhagoletis pomonella | reverse complement strand
TTATCTACTTACTTTGTACACACACTACACATGTAATACACACACACCTGAGACAGAAAGAAATGTCAGAAAAAACTTTTGATTTTGTAAAACACAATTGTTAAGATTTTCCTGCGTGCGGACGTGTCCGAACAACCCCCGATTTTTTTGAATAAACCTCCTCAAATTTACATTTTAACGAAAAGTTCCCCGTGTCTTTCTTATGCAAAGCGGAAAACGTAAGTGACAAGAGTGATAAGCTACAGTAAAAATTCCATAGACCATAGTGATCCACTGTTCAATGCCAAACAATTGGCAGCACTGCTGCTTATTCCTTGAAATTGTTGTTGCATTTGCCTGTTTGTTTACATTTTCTGCTAAACAGCTGATTGTTTTAGGTGGGATTTGGTGGGATTGATTAAACAACCTACCAATCAATGTTGATTGTTTGGTATAAACACAGGGTTGCATATCTCATATTTTTTTTTTTTTAAGGACCACATTTATTTATTTATTTATGTCTAACAACTAACTATAGTTAAAACAGACATTAAGCAGAATATTAAATATAACTATCTGTCATTATGCTAAATTGTCTACTTAAAAATTTAATTTACAAGAATTACTTACATATGAAAGAATTCAAAAACCCAGTCTAGAATTTCAAACAGATTAGAAATTACAAAATGTACATGATCTTAATGACTGGACATAAGAAATCTTTCCAATTCTAATGTGGTTGCTCTAGTATTGGTAAAGTCTATGTCTAAAAAATTTGAAAAGTGATTGAAGTCTGATAAGGTTCTGTTTATTGGCGCGTTTGCACCATAAACCGTTCTACTTAGCCCAACCTTAAACACGTCAAAACGACGCAATTTACGGCTAGGAACATAAAAATGGATTCTCTCAAGTAGGGCCGGGCACTCAACTTTTCCCGAAATAATACCCAATAAAAATGCGATAGCCTGAGAAGTTCTTCTATTATGCAAAGTTGGAAGGCTAATTAGCCGACAACGGGATACATATGATGGCAATGGTTTCGCAAACCTTAGTGAACGCAAAGCAAAGCGTAAAAATACTTTTTGCACCTTTTCTAAACGATTTATATGAACAGAATGATTCGGTCTCCAGATAAACGCAGCATATTCCAGGTTTGAACGCACAAACGCTGTATAGAGCATTTTAATAGTATAAGGATCGGTGAACTCTGAAGAGTGACGTCTAACAAATGCAAGCATGGCAAATGAGTCAGCAATAGTTTTATTTAAGTGCGAAGTGAACGTGAGTTTTGAGTCGAAATGTACTCCAAGGTCCTTAATCTCACTTAACGAGTCAAGACAAACATTTTCAATGGAATAAGACGTTGATAAAGGTACTTTCGACTTAGTAAATGTCACTTTATTGCATTTCCTTGTGTTATACGGCAGACAAACGGGCTCGATTATTTGCATTACCAGCCTTAATTTGCTTTAACTCATGCAATTTCCTCTTTAAAATGAGCATAAGCAGCCGAACAAATGCACGAAATTTTTGGGAATTAACTCGGATCCGGGGAATTTTCTATGACAACACTGGTAAAAACGGCCAGTTGTTGTCTTTTGTACAAGTAAGCAAACGAAGCAGTCGAGTTTCGCGTACGCGGTAGCCGAGTGGTGAGAGTTGCGAGCTACAAGCCTGTAGCTGCCAGGTTCGATACTCGGTTGGAGCGATTGCGAAAATTTTTTTTTTTTTTATTTATTTTATATTTTTTGATTTCATTTTATTTATATATTTAATTTTACTTTATTTTCATTTGCTTTATTTTATATCACATTTCTTATTTTACTATAAGTTAATTTTAATTTTTAGAGATGAATTTTGTTTAAAATTCAACAACAACTAACTGAAAGTAACGTAAAAAAAATATAGAACTTAAAAAAAAATAATGAAAAGGAAATAAAAAAGCATACTGGCCGTGGGAATCGAACCCACAACCTTGCGGCTGGTTTATTCGCATTACTGCCGTCTGTAATATTACATTTACATTGAGCCCAAATGCGTCATTTGGGCGAGAAACCTCAAATGCGAGGCCAAATCACGCATTTCTCCATACAAATTCACATTTCCAGAATGACGCATTTCGACGCATTTACACAAAATCACGAAACAAATGCGTTCCAATTGCCGTACTATTTTATTGAACGCACTCAGAAACAAAAGTTCCACAAAAGCTTTGGTTTGTCTTTGACATTTGGAATTTTTCAAACACAAAACAAACACAACGAAATAAATAAATCTTTGAAATTTGTGTGTAAAAATTGTTAATTTATACAAGAGCTTTACACATTTTTAGTTTAATCAAAGAATAATTGCCTTTTTGTGTCCAAAAAGCGTTAACAATATAATAAATGTAGTGTTTGTTTACATACATTTTGTTTTTGTCTTCCCTTTTCATTTGATGAGAAGTCAAAGCAAATGCGGATCAAGCAGTGTAAACACCTTCAAATGACTGATTTCAAATCACGCATTTTGGTCCAATGTAAATGTAATATAAGGGTAAAATTTTAATTTGCATTTATGCTTATTAATTCAAATTAATTTTCTCCGTCTGTCTACCATATTAAGGAAAAGCCGATTTTCAACACACCATGTATAAAGCCTGTCAAGCTGCGATTGAAGTTCAGCCGAGTCATTTATGCATCTAATTTCAGAATATATTTTCTAGTCATCTGCAAACAGAAGAAAACTAGCATTTGAAAAACAGGAACTGATGTCATTAATAAATAGTACGAAAAATAGTGGGCCCAGGATGCTACCCTGTGGGACACCTGAGAGAGCAGAAAATGGCTTAGACGAAACGCCATCGATAACCACCGTGCTAGATCTCATGCGTAGGTAGGACCTGATCCACTTTAGGAAGCCCGAATGGATACCCATAGATTCTAACTTAGTTAATAAAATATTGTGGGATATCTTGTCGAATGCTTTAGAAAAGTCTGTGTATATCACACCAAGTTTAAAGCCATTACGATAAGTTGAGAAACAATCCTCCGTGAAAACTGCAAGGTTAGTCACCGTAGATCTTCCCGATACAAAGCCGTGTTGATTAGGACAGATCAAATGTTTGACTTTAAAAAAAAGTTTAGTTTTAATGATATTTTCGAATATCTTAGCAACTGTGGACAATTTACTAATTGGTCTATAATTTTCAACGTCGAACTTGTTTCCAGTCTTAAAAATAGGTGTGATTGATGTTCGCTTCCAGTCATCAATAAACAGACCTTCAGAAAGAGATTTGTTGAATATTAGTAATAATGGCTTCACTAGAGAAACATAGTTTTTGAATAAGATAGCTGAAAAACGATCAACGTCCATGTGAGACGAGCTTTTTATATTTTTGATACCCTCAATAATATCATCTTCTGTTAAGTAAGTGAACCCACATCAAGAGTAGAAGACGTGCTCTTAGGGAAGTTTTTACGGATCTTTGATAGGTCATCCACAGACAGGTCATTATCAGATACGAAATTTGCAGCCTCAGACACAGAAGTAGCATTATCTTTTTTGTAAAAAACGGTTTTGGGTATACTCGAGCCTGTTTTCCTGGAACTGATATAGGACCAAAAATGCTTCGGACTTACTTTGATATCCGACTCGAAATCACGGATATAATTTTTGTAACGCTTCTTATTTAACATTAAGAACTCTGATTTATAGTAACGATATTTTCTGAAAAAACATTGCTTTTTGGTTGATTTGAATTTTTTATAAAACTTATTTTTAAAATTTTTTAGACGCTTTAAATCCTTTGAGGACCAAGGAAGTTTATACATTCTTGGTTTAAAAATTGGCACATATTTAGAACATTGATCAGATAAGTGGGTTTTGAATAAATTAAAACAACCTTCAACTTTGATATCCTTAAACAAGTTATCCCAGTGTAATTCACCCAACGCAGTATCCAATGTGGCAAAGTCACAGCGATTATAATTAAATGAAACAGCCCTGTATACTAGGGAATCTTCGAAAAATTCAAAAAATTCAATGTCTAAAACCAATGGTAAATGATATGAATTGGGTGGGGATATCGAAGAAGAAGGTTTCGAAATTACAAAGTTTATGTTGTACGTTACAAAGACTAAGTCTAGATGGCGATTCATATTGTTGCCGTGGCCATTTATTTGAGTAAGGCCAATACTTAAAAAGTTATCAATAACATATGACTCAACAGAACTTTGTACATTTGAGGGAGTCAAGAATAAATTATTATCGAAAAATGACCAGCTTACATTGCTTAAGTTGAAATCTCCAAGCACACAAAGTTGGTTGTCCCCAATATTACGATGAATAGCTAACACATTGTCAACATGCGACATGTATAAGTTAGCACAGCTAAGTGGAGGTATATAAGAGGCGCAAATATACAGCAATCCAAGGGAACCACTGACACGAACACAAAGTTGATCGATGATAGTGTCTTCATTTTGAAGAGGTAGAAACGAAGCTTGGAGATTAGTACGGGCCACAATTAAAACTCCCCCACCTCGGCTACATCCGGTTTTAATGGGATCTCTGTCTTTACGAAAGACATCGTACTGATTCGGGTCGAAAAACTCCGCATCGAAAAAATTTGCATTGAGCCAAGTCTCAACGATAACAAAAATATCATACTCCAAGTGCGCACTTAGCATTCGAACAGTATCGGCCTTAGTCCGGAGTCCAGAGGCGTTTTCAAAATAGAGTTTAATGTGCTTGTTCGGCCTGGGAGAAGCAACTATGCCGGGGGCAGTTGCCCTCCCTGTTTTTGAAAAAAACGGAACTGTCGAATATTAACATTTGTTGGCCAGATTTCTGGCTTCAGCAAATTAAAATATACATGTTCAGGAACTCCCAATTTGAAGTTGATATATTTAAGGGCTGTCTCATTTGTATCCTTCTTTACCAGTTTATAGCAGGCAATTTGTTGCTTATCAACGATGACTTGATTCGACACGTAATTAATAATATCGACTTCCGAAACCGTTGGCTTGAACGATGATAAATGGAGCCACTTAAAACGCGAAAATACTCCCAGATCATTATTTTCATTACGGCCAACCACGACATTTCTCCGCTTGGGCACTTTCTTTCGCGGCACAGTAATCCAATTAGCCCCGAGTTGCGGCTGGGTAGAAGCATTTAATATATCTGACGAAGCAGTTGGCAGTTGTTTAGATGCAGATGGCAAAGCATTGTGAGTAGCATTTACAACAGCAGTGGAAGGTGAAGATGTTTTAGTAACCGTAGCCAATGCAGTTGATAACGCAGTCGGCATTTGTTTAGAAGCTGATGACACAGCGACAGAAGTGACATTATTCACGTCAGCAGGAGAAGATGAAGAAGCATTGTTTGCTGTTATCATATTAGCTGATAATGCAGTTCGCATTTGTTGAGAAACCGACGGCAAAGCATCCGAAGTATCATTATTATCCGCCTCAGCTGGAGTAAGTGAGGGTGCATTGTTAACAATCGCAGAACTCTCAAAAGCCGAAGGTTCAGCCAATGACAGAACCGACGATTTAGCAACCATGTCAGTTTGAGAGTGTGAAACATTTTCCATAGCCGAGGTTGGTGGCATCGCTCTCCGTAGGTCAGGAAAACGGTTTAACTTTTTCTTGTTGTTGTTCATCTTAGCAGTTGATTTAGAATTAGCAACAACATCCTTTAGGGAACCGAATTCTGTACATAAAGTTTTTAAACATGATGAAACATTTTTGTTGTGTTCACAGTTTTTTAGATTTATTATTTATTTCTTTTTGAATTTCACCAAATTGGCCCATTATTGTGGTTACAATAGAGTCTAAGCCATTTTTATGCGTAGCCATGAAAGACTCCAAAGACCTTGTTAATTTTGCAGGCAATAACAAACACTCAGGGCAAAGATAGCAGATATGCTTATTCTGGTTAAATAGCCTGTCATCATATTCTGATATTTGGCCCACACAGCAAGTACGGTGAAATTGTTTTTGACAAAAACCACTGCACGGCACAATTAAAGTATCATTTCGCGCAAATGATTTGCCACACTTTCCGCAAGAGTCCATATTAAAAACCACTAACAAACCAAAAAGCAAGTAGTAAGTAAGTTGCCGGAAGATTTACAATTATTACGTGCTACTCCCATAAGAAACAGGGTAAACATACCGCCAATTTGACCAAGTTGCGGAGACATATATGTGTGTATAATAAGATGGACAATCCATGGTGCCGCAGCTTAATTTGCGTTAAACACACATATATAAATCTGTGCTAATATACAGATTTTTTATAATTCTGATGAGGGTGCAATATTAGCACCGAAAGCTAAAGAAATAAATTGACATAATACTTATCAATTGGCTCGTAGATATCGTCTTTGGTTTCATCTTCAAGTCAAAAAGCAAGAGCCGAAGCAAAACACGTCCGCACTCTAGCGCGGTTGGTAATGCAAATAATAGCAAAATTGGCCATTTAAGTGCAGACTAAATGTATGATCTGAAAATGAATAGTGAAAATTAATCAACAATCTCTACTTAATTAGGCCATCTGAAATCTGGCCTAACAGTTGCTAAATTTGAAAACTATTACACATTCTTTCAGGCTTTCAATACATACTCCGGCAAATGGTTTTATGAGAAGCGACTTCATGGCAGTAGTAAACTCGGAGGTTTGAAAATACGACCGCAGACTGGGAATTGCGTAGAGCAACATTTGCTGGAACTTTATGTGGGATCTGGATGACAGTCTCCCTAAAATAAATTTGAAAAATTTATTGAAATAGTAACTCTTCTGACTATGAATTTTTGAGGAAAATTATCCGTTTTGACTAGTTATATTCAATAATTTTATTGAGCTCGAGGCCGTTCTGAAATGAAAAGCTATTGTGGAAATAATAATTTTTATTTTTTGAAAAAATGGCCTCGAGCTCAATAAAACTGTTGAATATAATTGTTATAAGGCCATAAAATAACAAAAAATACATTTTGACTATTTAGATAAAAATATTTAGCAAAACGAAGAAAAGGTTAACATTTTAACACGCAGGAAAAACTTAGGCAATTTTGCTTAAATGTAAGCAAAACGGCAACGCTGCTCGTGAGTTGCGCAAGCTCAGAGCAAACTAACGAGAAAGCGAGGGGCTAAAATGAGGCAAATCCGACCCATGGTTACAATAGAAAGCGAGGACAATAGTGAGGATACAGGTTTGCTTGGTGAACTTCTAAACCAAATAAGTCAACTACATCCAACAATGCATGCATTTTAGAAGGATATTCAGCTATTGAATCATTCAATGAATGCACAGACACAAAAGAAAATTTAGCTGCCTTTCAGTATAATACATAAAGTGCAAGTTTTAACACCGTCGACAAAAAAAAATTCTAATAAATCAACGGTAATTTCTATCTACTTGAAACTTCCACCTTATCACTGAAATTGAACGGGCTACAAAACTGCATTTTTTTAATCTGATTAAAAACTTTGAAATTTGATGAACATTTTTTAAAGCTTGATTAATTTTATGAATTTTATACAAAGTTTGCAAAAATGATTTATGCGGTTTTTGTTATAGAATGAGTTATATTTTAAATGAAAATTATAGAGAAAGATTTTTGGAAAACTTTTTGAATATTGTGAAAAGACTAAATTACAAATCCTTTTGAGAGTGACTGTATGTAATTTGTATGGTACGATTAATTCATGAATACTCGCTTGTAAAATCTTATGAACATAGCTGTAAATGAATATCCATACACATAATATGAAGCAAATATCAAGATAATTTAGATACTTAATGCCAAAACTGTGCCATTGTCAATCACTATTTTCTGTTCTTTTAAACGAAACCGGAAGAGTATTTTTTAATTTAGTTTGTATGTATACTAGGGTGTTCCAAAAATGCATGTGAAAAAGTAAAATCGGAATTTTTATGTTCTCACCCCCTAAGATTGTTCTAAACCGAAAAAAGTAAACCCATATTTTTTATTTTGAAATCAAAAAATATTTAGAGGTCGCTCAAAGCGCCCAAAGTTTTCCATGTATTTCACCGTGCGACAAAAACCAAAAATTTTTAAAACACACGAAAAAATGAATTCACAAAACTAGGAGCCAAATATAGTAAAACTGCGTATTTAATTTTTCTCTCTGACGTCAGGATTTTTTTTAAAGGACATTGATATTTCCAGGATATGACTGAATAAAAAAATTATTTAAAAGATTTGGTGAATTGTAGAGTAACAATATGGGTATCAGTTAAAAGAAAAAATTCTGTAGAATTAAAAACAAAATTAATTTTTTGTTTCACCAGGACGAATAAATGTCGAATATGTCCTTTTAAAACTTTATCCTTGAATATCCTTGGAAATTTCCAATATTTATTTTTGAAAAAAATATATGTGAATGACTAACACGTAAACTACCACATTCTCGAATTTCGTCCTTCTAACTTAATTAGTTTTAGATAAAAAAATTTTAAACTTCTCTTTATAAGATATTGATAGTTACAATATACGTAAATGAAGATACTAGAATCATTACACTGTACAGCACTCCGCTGCGTATTGGACCAAACCAATTTTTTTTAAGAGATTGAGTCATAGGTAAAAAAATAACTTCTCCATTTTTCGAAGTTAGCCGCCAAAATCGATATATAGGCCTTCGAATTTCGAAATATGTTCTTTGGTAAAAAATTATTTTTTATTATTATATGTAAATAACTAAAAATACAGTCGTAGACCGCCTTTTGCTCTTATTTAAATTTTTATAACTTTTTCTTTGCAAACTTATATTACAGTTGCTATAAGGGGGCGAAAGTCGGGTCTTCGAAAAATTAAAAACCTTATATTTCAAAAAATTGTTAACTGATTTTTAAAAAGCTGGTACTGTTGTAAACGTGATTGGACCCCCTTCTTCTCTTCTGATATGCATATTTCTATACTTTGAATGTAAAAGTTTGAGAAAAAACATTTCAAAGGAAAAAATATCTTAAAAAAATATATATATTTTAAACAAATAAATTACTAACCGATTTTTTAAAAATTGATATTGTTGTTAACGCGATCAAATCTTCTTTATTCTGATATGCGTATTTGTATACTTCGTATATAAAAATTTGAGAAAAAACACTTCAACGGAAAAAATACCTTTTTTTATAAAAAACAAAAAATTAACAATGAAATTACTAACCGATTTTTAGGAATTTGGTATCGTTGTAAAGGCGATTGAACCGCCTTCTTCCGGTGTGCATATTTGTATACTTCGTGCAAAAAATGCCTTTGTTTTATAAAGAAAAATATTTTAAACAAAAAAATTACTGACCGATTTTTAAACAATTGCTATCGTTGTGAAGGCTACAAGAGAACTTATACTTTCTTAAACCCGAAAATTTCGTTGTATATGTATACAAAAAAAAAATATAATTAACAAGTAAGAAAGTCTAAGTTCGGGCGGAGCCGAACATTAAATACCCGGCGCGAGTATTAAATATATGTTTTTCACCTTTCCGAAAGCTACCGCTACATGGTAAACCGGGGTGTATCCATTTTGAGTAAATTAGCGTCCTAAAATTTCGAAATATTGAAGTTTCAAGCATTTCTGAAATTTACTGTTATATGAAAAGCGGCCGTAATTTTAGTTCGATTTCAATAAGCACACCTAAAAGTTAAACATTCTAATAATAGAAATATTAACAAAAACCAAAAAAAAAAACCAACAAACACATGATCAACTGAATTGCAGCGGAATAGCTGCGCTTGATTGTAGTTGGCT
>NW_023458569.1:1220200-1225061 GCF_013731165.1 Rhagoletis pomonella | reverse complement strand
CGTGGTTATTGTCCGATTTTTAAAATTTTCGGCCATTTGGTATGCTGTATCAAAGCCAACAACTGTGCCAAGTTTGGAAGAAATCGGTGCAGCGGTTACCAAGATATACACATGTAACCATAAGTGGGCGTGGCTACGCACATTTTCCAAAACTTTATAATATTCTTATTTTTCGTCTAAAACTTATTGTAAATATCAATTTTGAGTGAATAATCTTCAGTAGTTACTAAAATATCGCAGTTTTCGTATTCCTGAAAATTACCGTTATATGGGAGGTAGGCGTGGTTATTGTCCGATTTTGCCCATTTTCAATACCGTCCGTCCTACGCCTGAAGGAAGTGCACATACAAAGTTTCGTTAAGATATCTCATTTTTTACTCGAGTTATCGTGTGCACAGACGGACGGACGGACGGACGGACGGACAGACAGTCACCGCTTAATCGATTTCTCTTTTCATTCTGATCATTTATGTATACATTTGTCTATATCTATCTCGATTCGTTCTGCCTGTTACAAACAACCGTTATGTGAACAAAGTTATAATACCCTTGTGCACAAGTGCGCTCGGGTATAAAAACATTTTTTCCCTCTATATAAACTCTTGCCCCCTAGATGAAAGGCTGAATCGCCCTTGTATACAAAATAATTAAAGTATTTAAACCGTAGGCATATCACACGGCCAGTCTGTTCTTTTAGTGCGCATACATGGTTCCATAATAATGATTCCAGTATCTTCATTTACATATGTATATTGTAATTATCAATATCTTATAAAGAGAAGTGTAATTTTTTTTTAACCTAAAACTAATAAAGTTAGAAGAACGAAATTCGAGGATGTACATTAGTCCTTGACATATATTTTTTCAAAAATAAATATTGGAAATTTCCAAGGATAATCAAGAATAAAGCTTTCAAAGGACATTTTCAATACTTATTCGTCCTGGTGCACCCTAAAATTATTTTTTTTTCTACTCTACAGAATTTTTCCTTTTAACTGATACCCATATTGTTATTCTACAATGCACCGCATCTTTTGAATATTTTTTTTTTATTCAATCGTATTCTAGAAATTTCAAAGTCCTTTAAAAAAAAATCCTGACGTCAGAGAGAAAAACTAAATACGCAGTTTTACTATGTTTGGCCCCCAGTTTCGTGAATATATTGATTTTTTCGTGTGTAAAATTGACTGTCGCACGGTGTTTTATCTGGGGAAAAAACAACTTTTCGTAGAAATGGTATATAATAGTTAAAAATCAATATTTTTCAACCAGAAAACTCTGTCTATCTGCAGGAGACTCCCAATAATAATACCCAATTATTTATTTAACCATTTTTTTATTGCAACTATAATTTATAGGTCCGCCAAAAACCCACAAAAACCCCGAAAAAGTCAATGGGGCGACCAATCAAAAATCGTGAGTATTAAAAGATGGTTAAATAAACAATTGGGTATTATTATTGCAACTCTCCTGAAGAGAACCAGTGTTTTCCGATCGAAAAGTATTGAATTTTAAGAATTCTACACCATTTCTACGAAAAAATACTAGGAAAGCTTTGAGCGACCTCTAAATATATTTTGATTTCAAAATAAAAAAAATAGGAGTATACTTTTTTCGATATAGAACAATCCTAGGCGGTGAGAGCATTACAATTCTGATTTTACTGTTTGGTGTTTGGACCACCCTAAAGTATACACACTATGAATTTATGTTTTCATAGCAGTTTCAAATAACAATGAAAATTCTCCACTGATGTATTTGTTTAAACATATCATTTGGGAGGATACAATTTCTTAAAAGAGCGAAGTTGTTACTCCTCATATACACTATATCTGCAACCCCGAGTCTCACGTTGTCATTTGCGAATTCGTCAACTTTGGTCGTTTTGTGGTAGTTTTTAAATGCATTTGATTTGCTCCACCAAAAGAAACTCCAGTACCTGCATTATTGATTTAATTGCGCTTATCGAGTCTGCAAGTACGCTCCAAAATTAATTGTAATTATTCTTAACCCTTTCCGGTCAAATCCGTCCCTGATGAATATTTAAATTGTTCCTCTTAATTACAAGGTTCAAAGAGCCTCATAATACCAAAAGTAAAAAAAAATATTCAAAAGTGGTTTCGGGTAGCTATTAGGGCTACCTCAAATATTATATATATTGTACAAAAGTCCGCAAAGGAGTAAAAGCACTCAAGAAATCTCAATAAATAGTTGACTAAGTTTGAAGTAATAAAACTTTTATTTCATTGAAAATGAACTTTTGTATGTATAAAATAATTGATTTTACTGCAGATATGTTGGAATGAATATTTTGTATCTTTTTAAGTATCTTTAGTTAAGATTTGCATTAAAAAATTTTAAATTATCTCCATGAGAAGAGAAATTTTGATAAATTTCAGATACAATTACAATATAAAATACAAATTACCCGTTTTAATAAACCTTCCAAGTTTTTCTGCCTTCAGTAGATCAAGAAACCAAAAACCTACCCTTTACTGCAGCAACAGCGCACAAGCTCTTCAAAAACCACGGCGAAAACCACCCTAATTGCCTGTTAAACTGCAACTTTTGCGGAAGGTTGAACAATATGTTGTACAAGATACTTACAACTAGGGATGTCAAGCTTTCTTAACTCCCGAATATCCCGGGATTAGTCGATTTAAATCCCGGGATTGCTGGAAACAATTTTTTTGTTAGCCAATTAAATTTTTATCACAAATATCCCCACTCAAGGGCAAAACAAGAATTTTTTGCAACCCTTAATGCTATAATATCTTTAAGATCGCATTTCCATCAAAAGAAGGAATAATTTTGCTTCGCTCAAAATGGAATAGGTGATGCACTTATATATTTATTTTTTACTTAAATGTGTTACCTTTTTTATTATTACTTAAATATACTGATAATATCTTAAATTGATCTCAAACAGTGATTTAAAAATTTTTATATAGTTACATAGGCAGTTACTGCTGTACCAAATACGGTCACTTACAAAAATATTTTGCATCGATTTTTTTTGCAATATTCAAAATATTTTTCACGGTATTTTTTTGTTAATTAAAAAAATATATAGCTCATTTTACAACAAAAATCGTGTAAATCACAATTTCACACTTTAGAGAAAGTTGGTTTAAGTTCACCAAATTATCATAAAAATATCAAACTTTTTAATCATAATTAAAAAAAAAATTCTATTATGCAGTTTTATAGCCCATTCAATTTAGTACAATAAAGTGCAATTTTAAAGTTGCTAAAGACTTCCTTGATTTTTGAATTTTTTTTACTGACGATGTTGGGCATTTTCTTCCTTATAACAAATTTTTTTGCGGCAAAAAAAATATATAAAATGTCAACGGGATGTTTTAGCAACTTCAAAATTGCACATACGTATATATTTTTTTAAATTAACAAAAAAAAATACCATGCAAAATATTCTGAATATTGCAAAAAAAATCTATGCAAAATATTTCTCGGAGTGACCGTACATATATGCATTTGTACTTGTAGTACAAAAAATATGTTATAAATTAATGAGGATATGTACATACATACATATATGTATGTCAAATTTTATGTTTGTTTTTTGTTGATTGAAAATACTGATTTATCGCCTTAATAAATATGTAAATGAATTACAATAGATTGTACTTTTTTTTTGTTATATCAATCTGATTTAAAATACTATAATAGGATGATCACAGATGTGTTGCACTTTTACTTGAACTTCGAGACAATCCCGGGATCCCAATCCCGGGATCTACAATATATTGTACATTTTTTTTTTACCACTCGGGAAAAATATTTAAAATCATGATAGTTTAATTTTACCATTTTTATATGATGAAATGCTTTTTATATTTCCATACTGTGTGCTTTTATTAGCGATTTTACTTGACTTTCCCGTATTTTTTGTAGAGTAAATTACCTCAAATTGCGTGTCACTCGAATTTTATAAAATGGTCTATTTTTTAAATAAAATTCTAAAAATATGTTTGAAATGTCTTCGATTTTGAAATTTACGTAAACTATTCGGGACATTCCAAAACTTCATAAAGTTTAACTTGTTTTCAAAAATATTAATAAAATTTCCAATGCTACAAAAAATTAAATGTACAATATACTGTACAAATGCAGGGAAAGGGTTAACGGTATTTATGTATTCATATTAATATATTAGTAATGCATATCATACATTTTCCTTCCAGCCACATACATTAGTACAATATGTTGAGAGATCTCTAAAATGCGTGATCGCCGCTACAATTAAGAATAATTACAATTAATTTTGGAGCGTACTTGCAGACTCGATAAGCGCAATTAAGTCAATAATGCAGGTACTGGAGTTGCTTTTGGTGGAGCAAATCAAATGCATTTAAGAACTACCTCAAATCGACCAAAGTTGACGAATTCGCAAATGACAACGTGAGACTTGGGGTTGCAGATATAGTGTATTTGAGGAGCAAACAGCTTCGCTCTTTTAAGAAATTGTATCCTCCCTAATGATATGTTTAAACAAATACATCAGTGGAGAATTTTCATTGTTATTTATTAATTTATTCCTGTACATATTTGAAACTGCAATGAAAACATGAATTCATTAGTGTGTATGCATTAGGGTGGTCCAAACACCAAACAGTAAAGTCGGAATTGAAATGCTCTCACCCCCAAGGATTGTTCTATATCGCAAAAAAGTATACCCCTATTTTTTATTTTGAAATCAAAGTATATTTAGAGGTCGCTCAAAGCGCTCAAAGCTTTCCATGTATTTTTTCGTAGAAATGGTATAGAATTCTTGAAAGTCAATATTTTTCGATCGAATATCCCGGGATTAGTCGATTTAAATCCCGGGATTGCTGGAAAC
>NW_023458569.1:1208109-1220100 GCF_013731165.1 Rhagoletis pomonella | reverse complement strand
AAATATGTTTGAAATGTCTTCGATTTTGAAATTTACGTAAACTATTCGGGACATTCCAAAACTTCATAAAGTTTAACTTGTTTTCAAAAATATTAATAAAATTTCCAATGCTACAAAAAATTAAATGTACAATATACTGTACAAATGCAGGGAAAGGGTTAACGGTATTTATGTATTCATATTAATAAATTAGTAATGCATATCATACATTTTCCTTCCAGCCACATACATTAGTACAATATGTTGAGAGATCTCTAAAATGCGTGATCGCCGCTACAATTAAGAATAATTACAATTAATTTTGGAGCGTACTTGCAGACTCGATAAGCGCAATTAAGTCAATAATGCAGGTACTGGAGTTGCTTTTGGTGGAGCAAATCAAATGCATTTAAGAACTACCTCAAATCGACCAAAGTTGACGAATTCGCAAATGACAACGTGAGACTTGGGGTTGCAGATATAGTGTATTTGAGGAGCAAACAGCTTCGCTCTTTTAAGAAATTGTATCCTCCCTAATGATATGTTTAAACAAATACATCAGTGGAGAATTTTCATTGTTATTTATTAATTTATTCCTGTACATATTTGAAACTGCAATGAGAACATGAATTCATTAGTGTGTATACATTAGGGTGGTCCAAACACCAAACAGTAAAGTCGGAATTGAAATGCTCTCACCCCCTAGGATTGTTCTATATCGCAAAAAAGTATACCCCTATTTTTTATTTTGAAATCAAAGTATATTTAGAGGTCGCTCAAAGCGCTCAAAGCTTTCCATGTATTTTTTCGTAGAAATGGTATAGAATTCTTGAAAGTCAATATTTTTCGATCGGAAAACTCTGATTCTCTTCAAGAGAGTTGCAATAATAATACCCAATTGTTTATTTAACCATATTTTAATACTAACGATTTTTGATTGGTCACCGGGGTTTCTGTGGGTTTTTGGCGGACCTATAAATTATAGTTGCAATCGTTAAATAAATAATTGGGTATTATTACTGGGAGCCTCCTGCAGATAAACAGAGTTTTCTGGTTGAAAAATATTGATTTTTAACTATTCTATACCATTTCTACGAAAAGTGGTTTTTTCCGCATATAAAACACCGTGCGACAGTCAATTTTACACACGTAAAAATCAATATATGTATTCACAAAACTGGGGGCCAAATATAGTAAAACTGCGTATTTAGTTTTTCTCTCTGACGTCAGGATTTTTTTAAAAGGACTTTGAAATTTCTAGAATATGATTGAAAAAAAAAATTATTCAAAAGATGCGGTGCATTGTAGAATAACAATATGGGTATCAGTTAATAGGAAAAATTCTGTAGAATAGAAAAAAAAATTTATTATTGGGTGCACCAGGACGAATATGTATTGAAAATGTCCTTTTAAAACTTTATCCTTGAATATCCTTGGAAATTTCCAATATTTATTTTTAAAGAAATATATGTTAAAGACTACTATGTTAACTACCACTTCGTCGAATTTCGTCCTTCTAACTTTATTAGTTTTAGATATAAAAGGAAGGCGTGAGTACTAAGTACTCATGAAATTTGATGTGTAAACATATGCGAACGGCAAAGCATAAAAGTACATTTACATATAGATATAATCGCAATCAAAGCTCGTTAGCTGTCAAATTGGTTTGCTTGTTATTCACACAACTCGAGGAAAATTTAAACTTCTTCTCTGCTATATTATGCTATTTAAATATATTTTAACTGAATATTTTATTAAAAATACCTTTACAAACCTCTTTTCCTTACTAGCGTAAATTTTTGTTTACTTTTACATTTGACATTCCTCCTCTTCTCCGCAAGTTTAATCGATAAAACTAGGTTGGACACCAAAAAGTTATCAGTTTAATCTGGGATAATTTTATAATTATAATTTTGTATGGCTAATCTAATCTAATTACATAGTAGGGAGTTAAGCTCGAAAATGTGGATAATCTTTTTATATGTAAAGCTATTCTTAGGCGATTCAGTTACATACATACACATGTAGGTTAGGTTAGAAATTAAACATTAATTTCACTTAATTTTATTCATTTTTCATTTTGCTGATTTAATTTGTTTTTATTCATTTTCATTTTTAATTCTTTTGGTACATGAAATTATCGGTATGATTGATAAAATATGATACTTGTATATACTTGTGACTCAAGGGCGTTAAAATATCTTGGAAACACCGCATCAACTACTGTTCTTGAGCTTATAGTTTGAGCATTTCTATTTGTTTATATTCCTAAATTTAGTTTTTCTTTTCGGAACGTAATCCGTGCACTCAGAAAAAGGTTTAGTTATAATTACCAAGATTTGGTTATAGTGACCAAGTGGCATAGTTGGATATGGCGAAATAAATATCTAGTTCACGAAAGTCTGCAATTTACTTGAGACTTCTAGTTGGGGCAAATATATATTTGTTAATAATTACAAAATGACTACCGTCAGTGGACAATATTGTTAGTTGAATAAAATCATTGTTGAGCAAATATAAACAATGCTCTGGTTGATAAAAGTTTTCAATTAATTTTGTGAACTTGCTGTAGACGTGAATCAGCTAACCGTTTATGATTGGAAAAAAGTTTCAGTTTGACACAAATAAAAATTTACTCGATGGTTGTTGTGTTTACTTTTTTCTTTTATTTGCATATATTAAGCATAAAAAATACATACATATTTACATAAATAGTTACTAGTGGAAATGATACATATATGTATATGGTGGTAAGAGTTTCCTAAAAAAAAACGATGAAACAGGAACAGTCGTGCGAAAACCCAGGTCAATATCTGCTGTAAGTGCTGGTTTAAGTATACTGCTTTGCTTTTTCCTTGTCTAAATAGATACTTTCAAATAATAATTCACATGAATTATATATCTACTGAGAAACCCCGGTTGGCATCAAACTTTATATTTTTAAATAACTATGCGCACACCGAAACAACTCGCGGCGATGGCAAAACTAAACTGAGACAAACGAGTCTGGGCATGTCATAGCACCAGTGTTGCCAAACATGGGCTTTTCTTCCCAAAACTGGTAGGTTTTTTTCCATTTGGTAGGTTGGTAGGCTTGATTGGATTTTGGTAGGTTTCGGAACAATGAGTAATAGTTATTTGCGAAAAATAGAAAATATGTACGTATCTCCAAATGTTTTAGTAACCTTTTTTACACAAATATTTCACCGGTGCGTTCGTATAATGGCGGCCACCAACATGTAAATATACCGTATTCCTAAGTACAAACGTATACCTTATTATTGCCAATATGCAATTCGGACATCCATATATCGTGACCTAAGGATGAAAAGGTGCCAAGTCCATTTATAGAAATTTTTCAGGAGAGACGAAAATCGATGTAGTTTAGTATTACCTGTCATTCTGCATCAAAAACTAAACTTTGAAAAAAAAATATTGAACTTGGTACCTTTTCACCTTTAGGTAGCGATATAATTTATGGCGTACTTGGACCAAGATTCCAGAAAAGTCTGCCAATGGGCTCGTACTCAACCATATTTCAGGCGGAAGTCTTCCCATTCGAAGTCTGTGCTCGCGAATGTCATCGTAGAAGGCAAATGAGGCCAGAATTAATATTATGTCGGACATTCAGGAAGCGTTAAAGCCCTTAGAGTCTTTTAAAACGGCATTAAGGCTTGTAAACTCTTTAACCACCTCCGAGCCCACAATAGCGTCGCGCATGAAGGGTTTGAAGGCAACGAAAGGGCTAACTGTCTTGTAAATGCGTTTGCATGGTCCTTAGCATTTCTGTGGTACATCTAAAGCATGCACTGCAGACCCTTTTAGGAGCTAGCTGGGAATAATCTCAAATTGCTGCCTACTGACGGAAGTCAAAGGGAATAAGACAATCAAAGATATGCATAACTCTTTCCAGCAGGAACTCCAAAAGACACCTTGAACTTAGAACTCTTGCTGGCAACCTGACAGCACACTGCAAGTTAACGTACGGTTTTAATTAAATGGGTCTTTCTGTAGAGACGGACTGTAGGGTTTGTCTGCTGGTGAAAGAAACCCCACGAAGCATGGATCGTAGATTGATACACCTTGGAGAACGGTTGGCTTCTCCATCTAAAATTTGGAACATGGCCTCGTCCAAAGTGCTGAGCTTTTTAAATAGCCTAAGGTTATAGTGATTACAATTTTGACTTAGCACGATATATCTTCTTAGGTCGCAGCGCTGGTATCTTCGACGTAATAATAATAAAATCGTCACTAGACACGAATAAAGAGTTCGGAAAAACTCTTTGGGGAGTTCTTGGGAATACTGTTGCACTCGAAAATATAGTTGACCGCGGACATAAGTTTATGGGTCTTTCTTCGCTGTCAAAGAGGTTATCGCGGCTTTATTTGCCGTCACCTATGTTCAGAGTCTTTTTTCGTCGAAATTTTCTGTACGCCTCTTTTCACTATCAACTTTTGAGCTCGCGTCTTTATTCGTATCTAGTGACGATATGTATCTATTAGCGTGGGCCGAAAATCCGCTTTTTTAGAACTTTGATTGGTAATAGCAAAAATATGGTTCATAATGCTGTAAAAATAATCTGTGTGAAAGATGACAATTCTTAGGCTCGCCCAAGTCCATCAAAGTTCAAGTGCAAAAAAAAAATGTCTTCGCTTAATTCGATTCTCTACAAAAAAAGTCCACATACCGAATTTGTAGGACTAATACTTTCGAAAATACTTGCTATTTTAGTAAAAAAATTTATTAATTAATTGTATTTATTAATTTTTATTTTTTGAGCACATTGAACTTTGATGGACTTGGGCGAGCCTAAGATATTGACCAATAATTGTCATCTTTCACACAGATTGTTTTTAGAGCATTATGAACCATATGGATAAGTCTGTACACTAAAATGAAACGTTATACGCAGTTAATTTGATTTTATTAATCTAGTTGTGTTTTAGTTTTACTAGTTTATGTTAACTATGTTTTAAAAAAATTTGACAATGAAAACTAATATTAAAACTTAAAAAAATTTTTGGTAGGTAGTGGTTGGTTATGGTAGGATATTTTGGTAGGAAAAAAATTTTGTCTGTAGCAACGCTGCATAGCACACATTTTTCTTTCTCTACCTAGCCAGTGATCGACATGACCTCACGCGTGTGCCACCCATATACGAACAGCGGTAGCGGAGCAATGATTTCCACGCAAACAGTCTCATTCATTGAATCGCAGTGCTGCCAACTTTTGATTTTCACAAAGCAACAAAAACTTGGAAAAAAGGCGTTTTACCAAACTAAAAGCACCAATTTTTTTTTTAACCAAAGGATGCTTTTTTCATAACAGTTTGTATTTAACAAAAGCAAAAAATTAACAATATTTACAAGAATACATACATAAATCAATACACAAAACGTTTTCGCTCATAACGATTGAATAGCCTCTACGCATGCTATGATGACTCATGCTTACGACGTAATACCGAAGTACTATTAAAACTACTATATCCACTTTATTGGTATATCTACAAACTTTTTAGCTATATTATATTTTCTACCATTTTTACCAACAAAGACTAAAATTCTGCCAATATTTTGCCGAAAGACAAACAAATTTAAATGAACATATACATACATATATTTTGTCATCGAACACACCTTAAATAAAATTTAAAAGTAAACTTTGACGGAGAACAATTGCTTGAGTCTCCCTCCTATTAAATTAATACAGGGCCCGAATCAGGGCATCCGACATCGAACTAAATTTTATACGAAATTTATTTTTGAACCTTCGGGAAGGAGTATAAAAACAAAAATTACACGAAAAATTTGTACGCACAATGCCAGTAATAATTACACATGATCAACATTTTTTTGATATGAAAAAAAAACAGCAACACCCTCCACAACAAAAATTCTAAAAAAATTTTTAACAACTTGAAACTTCCACTTTCTTACACTACAATTGAATGGGCAAAAAAAAATTATGTTTTCATTATTTAACCTCAAATATCGCAAAAACCCGTGTTTTTGGCAATCTGGGGGTAGGATATCTAAAAATTCTAGTACTGGTGGTAATAAAATCAAAATTTTTACAAACAATTAGAAAAGAAATACTTAACTTACCTGCGTACTAGCATTTTCAACGCGACTAGAATTCAACAAGGTGGGTTTGCAACTTCAGCTTTTTATCAATCATGGTTGTATTTTAATAATAATAATAATAATAGATTGGCGCTTACACATATGTTAGTGTTTGGCCGAGCTTCTCCTCCGATTTGTGGCGTGCGCCTTGATGTTGTCACACAAAGAGGAGGGACCTACAGTTTAACGCCGACTCCGAACGGCGATTGTATTTTTATGAGAAGCTGGTTTTCATGGCAGAAATACACTCGGGGGTTTGTCATTGCCTGCCGAGGGACGACCGCTGTTAAGGAAAACCCTTTTTTCTATTATTTTTTTTCGATGTTGCTTTTACCAGGGGTTGAACCCAGGCATTGCGGAGTGGAAGCGCGCACTGCTTACCACTACACCACAGCGGCCGACAAATTTAAATTTGTATATTCTTGTAAATTCCGCATCTTCATGAGACACCGCAGCTTATAATATCTCAAATTAATTCAGGTTTTAACTATCTCGGAGTAATATTAGTTAAAAAAAAGCACCAAAAAAGGCTCTAGGCACTAAGTAATATTTTTTGGCGTTTTAATTTTCAAAAAGCACTAAATCTAGTGCTTAAAGCACCAAGTTGGCAACTATGTTGAATCGTTTTTATGCAATAGTCGGCATACTAGCGCATTCAAACGATTCAATAAGTGGGGCTGTGTGCATTGCTTAGCTGGCGTTCTTCGTATGTGAAACACACATGTGCTAAGAGAGCGCTGAGCACTACATGAACGAACGAATAAAGATCACCCAGCACGGCGTGCGCGAAAAAAGTTATTTTTTTGCAGTGACGTCCAGTGTTGCCAGGTCTTCGGCATGAGAAAACGTCCCTCTTGGTCTGAAAAAACGTCATTTCCTACCCAAAAACGTCTTTTTCAAATGTATGCACAAACAATTGTTCTTATTAAATTATTATAAATTATTGTATACATCTATATTTAATGTTTATTATTTTTCCATAAAAGCCTAGCTCATTATATAACAAACAAAATATAAATCCACATTTCAAAGTTTGTTCAAAAATTATAAAAAATCTGCAAAATATTTCAACTCTTCAGATTTTTTCGATTTTTTTTTTGAGTATTCCAGGGCAATAATGTGCAAGTTTTAAGGTGCTATAGAATCGCGTTGATTTTGAATATATATATTTTTTCTTGTGAAGTACGTTCTGAAGGAACATAGCAATATTTCAGCCTTTTTACGTTCATTACATTTTCAATAACTAATGCGACTAATTGTGTCAATTTATTTATGCGCTTAAATAAGGGTTAAGTCATCTGTGTCCAAAGAATACATATTTTTTAAAGCAGCTGCTGCAAAAAACAAAGCTTGTAAAGATTTATTAAGAAAATAATTCAAGATCAGTACTACATACAAGATTTACAGCCGCACTCAGAAACGTTTCTTAAATTAGCTCTAACGGGCACTTAACTAATGAACGTAAAATCTGTTAATTAATGTCTCTCAGAGTTAAAAATTATGAAAAAAAAATTTAAGTATGGCCCCAGTGGCGGCCCTTAATTTTTGTGACATCACTCACTTTTTTCGTTCGGTTTAAAATAAAATATAAAAATAAGTATTTATATCATTTTGCGCGCACCGGCTCAACGGACGCAATGGCTGAGTGAGCAGAGCACTGGCGTGCCATTCGAGAGATCCGAGTTCGAGTCCTAGGGCAGGCAAATTTTCTTTTTCCTGTTTTATTTATTTATTTATTTATTTTTTCTTATTTAATTTTATAAACTATTTGTATTGAATTTTTTAGCGTTGTTGATCTAATTTTTTTTTGGTGTATAAAATCTATATTTTATGCGTTAAAAATAATTTTTTTTTTTTTTTATTTAATTAAATTGTTTTCTAAAAGACAAACAAGACCAATTCTGGCATCTGTCTTTCAACTCACCTCAGTCTTTCGAGAGACAAAAGTCTTTATATTTCGGCAACTATCTTGAAAGCCCTTTTCTGTATTTCGAATAACTAACTGACAGATGTGCTAATAGTGTTATTATATTTATCGCTTAGCAATAAGTTTTCTAAAAACTTAACGAAATGAAAAACAGGAAAAACTAAAAATTTTATAAACCAAAAGAGAAAGTAAAAAGATGAATCAAAAAAGTTTCCAAACGTTAAATAAAGTAAAAAATATGAATTTTTTAAGCAATAAAAATTTAAAAAAAAAATTATCAAAAAATATTCGTCGCCGAGGATTGAACTCGGATCTCTTGAATGGCACGAAAGTGCTCTGTTCACTAGGCCATTGCCACTGTTAGAGCAACGTTATCGAAATTGAAATTTATTGAAAACAAACAAAAAATTTCAAAATCATTCGTTAAAAAGTTAAGTAAAGATTTTTGTTTACTTACAGTCGCACTCAGAGTCGTTTAATGATTACTTACCAAGATATACACATGTAACCATAAGTGGGCGTGGCTACGCCCATTTTCCAAAAATTTATAGTATTCATGTTTTTCGTCTGAAACTCATTGTAAGTATCAACTTTAAGTGAATTATCTTCAGTAGTTACTAAAATATCGCAGTTTTCGTATTTCTTAAAATTACCGTTATATGGGAGGTAGGCGTGGTTATTGTCCGATTTCGCCCATTTTCAATACCGTCCGTCCTACGCCCAAAAGAAGTTCACGTACCAAGTTTCGTTAAGATATCTAAATTTTTACTCGAGTTATCGTGTGCACAGACGGACGGACGGACGGACGGACAGACAGTCACCGCTTAATCGATTTCTCTTTTCATTCTGATCATTTATGTATACATTTGTCTATATCTATCTCGATTCGTTTTGCCTGTTACAAACAACCGTTATGTGAACAAAGTTATAATACCCTTGTGCGCAAGTGCGCTCGGGTATACAAAGCTAAACAAATCAATACAGACAGTTTATAAAATTAAATAAGAAAAAATAAATAAATAAATAAATAAATAAAACAGGAAAATGAAAATTTTCCTGCCCTAGGACTCGAACTCCGATCTCTCGAATGGCACGCCAGTGCTCTGCTCACTCAGCCATTGCGTCTGTTGAGCCGTTGCGCGCAAAATGATATAAATACTTATTTTAATATTTTATTTTAAACCGAACGAAACAAGTGAGTGATGTCACAAAAATGAAGGGCCGCAACTGGGGCCATACTTAAATTTTTTATTTCATAATTTTTAACTCTGAGAGGAGACATTAATTAATAGATTTAACGATCATTAGTTAAGTGCCCGTTAGAGCTAATTTAAGAAACGTTTCTGAGTGCGGCTGTTAACTTTAATGTTCATTCAATGCCATTAACGAATCATTAACTGACTCTGAGAGGGAATTTTTTCAAATCGTTACTGAGGGACACCTTAAGTAATCATTAAACGACTCTGAGTGCTGCTGTTAGTAACAGAGAAAAATTACTGGGAAGTTAAAAAACGTCCAAACGTCAACAGGATACAAAAAACGTCCAAATGACGTTAAAAACGTCAACCTGGCAACGCTGGTGACGTCATTTTTTCGCGGCCATGTGAATGAAACCTGTGTGTGAATGAAAGAACCGATTAAAAAATGACGTCATCAACTATTATTTTTTTTCTCAAATGCAATTACAAATACACGGTTGCCGTGCTGGGTGATCTTGTTAGATGGTTCATGTGGGCACTATTTAGGGTTGGCTCACAAACATGAATATGCTCCGCTCTCAAACCAAATCGTGGTTGCCTCAACTAAGATTTGGTAACTATGACGAACAGTGTTGCCAGAACTTTTTGGACGAACCGGCTAAATTGGCAAATAAAACCGGCTAAAAACGGCGAAAATGTTTCAACTAAATTTCACAGGTTTTATTTAAATAAATCATGAGCAAAAAGACTATTTCTTGGAGAGAAGTCACAAATTCGAGCCGAAAAAAATTTTGCCAGCAAGAATTTGCAATTAGGAAAAACATATGATTGTGGCACATGGTTGGAGTTTTTTTCGATGATAATTTGAATACACAAGTTCGTTAAATTTAAAAATTTACAAACTGGAGCTATTTTAAAATGAAAAATTTAAGTTAATACCTGTTTACTTAATTAATTCCAATGATTTGAAAGGTACTCGGCAAAAAAAAAACTGTATTCTTAATCGGAATGCAATCTCAACCAGAGTCGATATAGTAAACCCGACAAAGAAATTGAAACGTATGTTGAAGAAAGTCGGACTGACAAGATATATACACGTAGATCCTGTTTTTTGCCCCTCTGAAAGAATTTTAAAAATTCTATACAAATTTCTTTTGTTTGAAATGCAACCGTGGACACTAGCTGGCAAAAAAAACTTGCAAATTTGCGTTCGTGCAGAAAATTGCAAGTTTCTCTACATGAGAGAGAATTTGGGAGCATTTTTTCTTACTATCTGATATTTTGAGTGATAACTCTCGCTGGATTTTCGACGAACAAACATATTGTCTTCCCTACAAGGCCTTTTCAGACTGACCGATTCTCAACACTCAAATAGAAACCAATACACATAAAAAACGCTGTAAAAATTTCCCTTCAATTTTAAGGCAGTACCTTAAGTTAACATCAACCGAGGCCATATGTTGACAAGGAATGCAAAATCACAGTTACACAAAAGAACTGGTCAGATTTTTCAGAAATTTCGTCAATTCTGATGTAAAATATGATGCCAAAAGACTGCAGTTCTCCCATTTGGATGACCGGTCATATGACCGGCAGATGTCTCGTAGGATTCCCAGAGAGTTTTGCTTTACATAGAAATTTGTGCTCTTTTATTTTCATTTTGACTCACTTCAGTGTTGGTTCCTTTAATTCAAGTTGTCATTCGGTTTTTGGAATTTAAATAAGTTCTCCGCAAAAAAGTTTGTTTAAAAAAATACATATGTGTACATAGTGCTTGAAAATATCAATTGTTCCCTTACGTTAAACCTTTGGGAGTGGGCAAAAATGATGTTTTGTAATTTAGGCAGAATTGAATATGCCCTATCTGGGAACACATCTACATGTAATATTTATTCTGTTTGTTGGCACTATATCCAAACACAAACGCATCTTAAGTGTCTTAACAGTGATACAATTTCTTATTTTCTAAGTTTGCGAATAAAACTTCACACTTAAAAGTAAGACATTTATAACAAACATTTTATTAAGAAAAACCCTTCTTTGTTTAAAATAAAAATAAGCGAAATCGGCCCAATTACATACAACCCTGCCTGACATGAAAATTTTCTCCACCAAAAGGCTAGTAGCCATTTCTAACAAAGTTCGGGGTCGCTTAGTCAAAAATGGAAACATATATACATATTTGAAATTTAAGAAAGCAAGGCAAATAGCAAAATCGGCTAAAAACGGCTAATTTTTTTTCTGCAAAACGGCTAACAAATCGGCTTCCGGCTAAATCGAAATTTCTCCGGCTGTTTGCTATCGCAACCGGCTAAAGGGCTAACTATAATATGTCTCTCGAAAGACTGAGGTGAGTTGAAAGACAGATGCCAGAATTGGCATGTTATTGGTCTTCTTTGTCTTTTAGCAAGCAATTTAGTTAAATTTAAAAAAAATCTTTTTAAAGCAATAAAATCTGTACATCAAAAGAAAATTAGATCAAAGAAGTAAGAAAGTCTAAGTTCGGGCGGAGCCGAACATTAAATACCCGGCGCAAGTATTAAATATATGTTTTCCTCCTTTCCGAAAGCTACCGCTACATGATAAGCCAACGAAATTACCGTTATATGGGATGTGGGCGTGGTTATTGTCCGATTTTTAAAATTTTCAGCCATTTAGTATGCTGTACTAAGGCCAACAACTGTGCCAAGTTTGGAAGAAATTGGTGCAGCGGTTACCAAGATATACACATGTAACCATAAGTGGGCGTGGCTACGCCCA
>NW_023458569.1:1206486-1208009 GCF_013731165.1 Rhagoletis pomonella | reverse complement strand
CAAACTGACCGTATGATATACCTACGGTTTAAATACTTTAATTGTTTGGTATACAAGGGCGATTCAGCCTTTCATCTAGGGGGCAGGAGTTTATATAGGGGGAAAAAATGTTTTTAATTATTATTTTTTGTATATACAACGAAATTTTTGGGTTTAAGAAAGTATAAGTTTTCTTGTAGCCTTTATAACGACACCAATTGTTTAAAAATCGGTCAGTACTTTTTTTGTTTAAATATTTTTCTTTATAAAACAAAGGTATTTTTGCTTTCAAGTGTTTGTTCTAAAATTTTTTATGCACGAAGTATACAAATATGCACACCAGAAGAAAGGTTGTTCAAGGTTGCCTTTACAACGATACCAAATTCCTAAAAATCGGTTAGTAATTTCTTTGTTGATTTTTTTTTATAAAAAAGGGATTTTTTCCTTTTAAGTGTTTTTTCTCAAATTTTTATATACGAAGTATACAAATACGCATATCAGAACAAAGAAGATTTGATTGCGTTAACAACAATATCAATTTTTTAAAAATCGGTTAGTAATTTGTTTGTTTAAAATATTTTTTTAAAGATATTTTATCCTTTTAAATGTTTTTTTTCTCAAATTTTTACATACAAAGTATATAAATATGCATTTAAGGTGAAATTAGTAAAGAAGGTAAACCTACCGGTACGTAAACCAGAGTCAGCTGACACGATCTGTCTTACTAGAGCGCCATGTAAATGAAAACTCAACACCGCAGAATTTTTCTGTAGTTGTAGCCCGTAGCGCAGAGATCTGCGGGATTTAGATTCTTCTGTGTCAGCTGATTTCTTCCTTCTATAGATGGTTGCCACTTTGTCAGTTTTGCAAAACACTTTTAAAATATTTGAAATTTACCATCGAATAAGGTTTGTTGAAAGATAAGTAGTTTATATTTAGCTAGCATCTATTAATGCACGACTGATTTTTAAAAAGTTGGTACCATTGTAAACGTGATTCCACCCCCTTCTTCTCTTCTGATATGCATATTTCTATACTTTGTATGTAAAAATTTGAGAAAAAAACAGTTAAAAGGAAAAATATTTCTTAAAAAAATATATAAACAAATATTTAAACAAACAAATTACTAACCGATTTTCTAAAAATTGATATTGTTGTCAACGCAATCAAATCTCCTTTTTTCTGATATGCGTATTTGTATACTTCGTATATAAAAATTTGAGAAAAAAACACTTAAAAAGAGAAAATACCTTTTTTATATAAAAATAATAATTAACGAAGAAATTACTAACCGATTTTTAGGAATTTTGTATCGTTGTAAAGGCAATTGAATCGCCTTTCTTCTGGTGTGCATATTTGTATGCTTCGTGCATACAAATTTGAGAAAAAACATTTGAAAGCAAAAAATACCTTTGTTTTATAAAGAAAAATATATTTAACAAAAAAATTACTGACCGATTTTTAAACAATTGCTATCGTTGTAAAGGCTACAAGAAAACGTATACTTTCTTAAACCCAAAAATTTCGTTGCATATAAAAAAAAA
>NW_023458569.1:1205306-1206386 GCF_013731165.1 Rhagoletis pomonella | reverse complement strand
TTAGGTACATCATACGGTCAGTTTATTCTTTTAGATCGCATACATGATTCCATAATAATGATTCCAATATCTTCATTTATGTATATTGTAACTATCAATATCTTATAATAAGTGTAATTTTTGATGTGTATACACCTTTGGTTTCGGTAGGGGTAAAATTTGCGAAGCTGTAACGCATAGCCCAGCAGAAAATTTCGAAGGGCTTAGCATGTGTATTTCAGCATAAAATTTTAATTTCATGAAAACAACCCTGTGTTTACTTGCTATTGTAAATGATTGATTACGTACATATATATGTATGAGCTCATTTAGTGCAACTGGGTTTGATATTCGTAGATGGTTTTAGGCATAGGTTTAGTAGTCTATTTTGATAAAAAAGCAAGGCGAAAATTTAAAAAAATACTGCAATCATTTTAACAGGGACCGTTGATAACTGCCATGCATATATGTATGTATGATATACATATGTATGGATGATATAATAGCTCTGATCCAATACTTTTCGTGTTAAAACCTGGAAAAAGTCAAACAGCAAAATCACTCTCTGAAGTGAGAGTAAAAAGTGAGTAACAGCAACACGTACGGAACAAAAAGAGGCATCGGGTAAAATCTTGCAACTTCAATCTCTACACAACTCTCCAAAAATCGCTCGCATTTACATGAACCGCACTGAGAATAAATAATATAAAAAAAACTTTTTAATATACAACGCTTTTATAAATGGACTAAAAAGTATTATTTTCTACTTTTTAGTCCATTTATAAAAGCGTTGTATATTAAAAAGTTTTTTTTTACATTATTTATTTTCTACTTTTTAGTCCTGTCTGAATAAAATTTTGCAATAGATATTAAAATAATTCAACGATATTAATAGAAAGGTGGACACACATGCATTTACATATGTATGTACATACAAACGAGCACCAATTAATTTTATTTAAAGAAATGGCGTGTCGTCTATTTCCGCTGTAGCAAACGTAGTACATAGGGCGACATCTAGATGTCATCTAACTCGCCCTATTCACTACAGCACAGGTTTTATGGTGTCGGACACACAACATTGAAAGTTTCTGGATCCAC
>NW_023458569.1:1204840-1205206 GCF_013731165.1 Rhagoletis pomonella | reverse complement strand
TTATTATGGAACCATGTATGCGCTTTAAAAGAGCAAACTGACCGTATGATATACCTACGGTTTAAATACTTTAATTGTTTGGTATACAAGGGCGATTCAGCCTTTCATCTAGGGGGCAGGAGTTTATATAGGGGGAAAAAATGTTTTTAATTATTATTTTTTGTATATACAACGAAATTTTTGGGTTTAAGAAAGTATAAGTTTTCTTGTAGCCTTTATAACGACACCAATTGTTTAAAAATCGGTCAGTACTTTTTTTGTTTAAATATTTTTCTTTATAAAACAAAGGTATTTTTGCTTTCAAGTGTTTGTTCTAAAATTTTTATGCACGAAGTATACAAATATGCACACCAGAAGAAAGGTTTG
>NW_023458569.1:1196085-1204740 GCF_013731165.1 Rhagoletis pomonella | reverse complement strand
CAATATCTTATAAAGAGAAGTGTAATTTTTTGATGTGTATACATAATGTGACCAACCGTACTTCTTTCGGAGGTAAAGTACTTCTTTTTGAGCCGTTGTACTTCGTGCTTGGTACAGTCAAATGTACTTTTTTGCAAGGCCATTGAACAGGTAGTATCAGTAGAGCAGCTGATTTGATTTTTTATTTTTTTTTCAAATTATTCGGTCTCTAAAATGTCAAATATTTTTAATTTCTTCTCGCAAAAAAAAAAATATAAATTGTCAAAAATTTTTTACATGTGAAACCTTTTCACATACAAAACCAGCAATTGAAACGCAACGTTTGGAACGTTCACCTAACTCCACAGCAAAAACGCTGAAAAATTTACTAAAAAAGAAAGTCGCACTTTAGGTAAGACAAGAAAAAATACGAAATACACATTAATGTTGTTTTTGCTCTAATACCTCTTTGATATGCCTTGGTACTACCGTTTAAGTTGAATTTTCTTTAACTGTTTCGAAAAATTTCAAAAGGCTAGTCATCTCAGTTAAGAAAGGTACTCATTGATCAGCACATAAATTATGACTTTCAATCCTTTCACTTCACTAGCTGACAAATTTCATTACAAATGGCTACTCAATCAAGATAGTTTAAAATGTGTTAGAGTTTAAAAATTCCGTGGCAAATCTTACTTGCTCCTGTGGAGATTCAGAAACGACAGTATCGATGCCAGAGTAAACAGTTTCTTATCCGGGCCACATATTAACTACTTCCTCATTAAATATGGTAGTCCTCATTTTTTTGGACATGAAATTGCTCAATCCTTCAAGTGGTTCTGATTAAACTTACATATCGCAAAATAGACTCTTATTATACTTATCTTAATTTTTGAGTCTGGGGAGAGTTCGCGACCTTCTCTAACCGCAAAAGAAATTTGAAATATTCCCACATTTTAAGTTTTCCAGCATTTTAAAATCATAGATGTAGAATTGAAAATAAAAAGAAATAAATTCTTCCAAAATATTGTTCCTAGCATACCAGCGGAGTCCGATAATAGACCGTATAGGGGGCTTTACGATTTTCAAAATGTTCTTAATTTTGTTATAATTAATAAGTATTAAAGTGTTTTCATCATTTCTTTTTATTGAAGAAAAAACGCTAGATTAAAATATTATTTACATATTATTCAGTAAAAACAGATAAAAACAGAAAAATCTTGAAGTAGGTCAAAAAAGAACCACGTTGCGCCCGCTTATGGAATTCTTTGCCGGATCCAGCATATTTTCTATTAAATACATCTGAAAAGTTCTAAAGTTAGACAAAAGTGATTTTTTATGCATTATTGTTTACCTCTAAATGCATCTGAAACTGCCATAACGTCAACAGCTTTTATGCTTCGGAAACACCCATTCGAGGTGTTAACGTGGGATTCCCTTTTCACTCCATATTCGGAGTGCTCCGAAAACGCTCTTTCAAGGTGTTGCTGTTGGCGTCCTTTTTTACTCCATATTGAGAGCAACTCTTTCGGAATGGCTTTCGAATGGAAAAATAGAAAATTCTAACTAGAAAACTCGGAAAAATTCGCAAGAACGCGAAAAATTTGAACTTTTTTCGACGAAATTTTGCATTTTGTCGAATGATTTGATGATTTTGGATGATGTAAAGGTGGGAAATTCGTCGTGAAGCTTGGAAAATGTCGGGTAATTGTGAAATTCATTGTGTGGTTGAATCAATTGGGAACAATTTTCTCCTATGTTTCATAACCGCTTCGAATGGTTGCTGCTTTCGAGGGGTTGAGCTACGCTAAGAGCTATGTGCGTACGTAGGTAGCCTTTCGCCTAGATTAGCATATAGGATTCGAAAAAGTTGTATTTATGGTCCGATGTGCTTGAAATTTGGCAAGTGGGTAGCTTATTGCCTAAGTTAACATATAGGATATTTTTTCTGGTAGGTGGACCAGATACCGATCTGTTGGAAAAACATCTTATTTATAGCCCGATTTGCTTTAAATTCGATACCCGTATTATAGATATGCGTAGAACAGAATTGAGTCATTATTTTACAGTTCGAAAGGTGTTTGAAGGCGCCGCAAACATGAGGGTATTGGCTATTTAGCAATACTTATTACACACACTCAGAAAAAGGTTTAGTTATAATTACCAAGATTTGGTTATAGTGACCAAGTGGCATAGTTGGATATGGCAAAATAAATATCTAGTTCACGAAAGTCGGCAATTTACTTGAGACTTGTAGTTGGGCCAAATGTATATTTGTTAATAATTACAAAACGGCTACCTTGAGTGGACAGTATTGTTAGTTGAATAAAATCATTGTTGAGCAAATATAAACAATGCTTTGGTTGATACAAGTGTTCAATTAATTTTGTGAACTTGCTGTAGACTAACCGTTTATTATTGGAAAAAACTTTCAGTTTGACACAAATAAAAATTTACTCGATGGTTGTTGTGTTTACTTTTTTCTTTTATTTGCATATATTAAGCATAAAAAATACATACATATTTACATTAATAGTTACTAGTGTAAATAATACATATGTATATGGTGGTAAGAATTTCCTAAAAAAAAACAATGAAACAGGAATAGTCGTGCGAAAACCCAGGTCAATATCTGCTATAAGTGCTGGTTTAAGTCTACTGCTTTGCTTTTTCCTTGGCTAAATAGATACTTTCAAACAGAGCTGGGTAAATGCAATTACATTACAATTACAATTACATTCCTCAGTAATTGTAATTAGGATTCAATTCCTTTAGTTCACTGCAAAGGAATCGATTACTTTTTCAATTCCTTGAAGTAATTTCAAATGGAATTGTTTTTTTCTTTAATTCCATTACAAGGAATTTCATATTGTAATTGGAATAAATTACGTGCTAGTAATGTAATTTCTTTTATTTCAATTCCTTTGAAAGGAATTGAAAATGTAATTTTTTTTCCAATTCCTTTGAAAGGAATTGAAAATGTAATTGATTTTTTTTCCAATTCCATTCCTCAAAGTAATTTAAAAAGTAATCGAAAAATTTATAAAAAAAAATTTTTTACTGTTGAATTGCAATAGCTTTGTTAAATTTCCTGCTAGTATTTCATACAAAAAATTATTGCACTTTCACTTAACCCTTGCAAACTTGTTTATTTATCCATCGATTTTCATCGGTAGTAGTGTTTTAACCCGCAAAACAAGCAGAGTTTGGCTAGTCTATACTAATATATATTTTGAAAGGCGTTTTTTTCTGTTCGCAAAGCTCGAGAAAGGCCGTACCGATTTTTTTGAAATTTCGGAATCTACTGCAGACTTTCCAAGGATGGTTATAGCTAAAAAAAGTTTCGATATAGAAAGGGGCCGTGGCACCTCCCATACAAACCGAATTATTCAAACTGCATATATTTGTGGTAGAGGACTAGAACTGGGTATGGTGATATCTATATAAATATATAAGACCAATTCCATACTCATGGAGAAAAATTTGCATGGTTGGAGAATGGCGTGTGGCACCTCCCATATAAACCGAACTTTTCATATTGCATATTTCTGGAAGTGTTCATGGTAGACTGTAAGCCTTTTTAAAACTCTTTAGTTTGACACCCACATGCCAACATTGCATTTACTTTATCAATTTAACTGAGTTACAATTTCCAAATAGGTGGCAGCCCCCTCAAAAATATTTCCAACAGTTATCTTTCTCAAACCTTTTTAATTTGATACCCATATTGTAATATTTTATTTATTTTATCAATGTAATTGAGTTAAATTTTCAAACAGATGGCAACCCTCCTCAAACATATTTTCGGCAGTAAGCCTTCTTAAAACTCTTTAGTTTGACACCCACATGGCAATATTTCATTTTTTTTAACAATTTGACTGAGTTTAAATTTTCAAATAGGAGGCTCGTCGAAAAAACTTCCAACAGTTATCTTTCATAAACCTCTTTAACTTAATACCCATATTGTAATAATTCATTGATTTTAAATTAATTAAATTTTAAAATAGGTGGCAACCCACCAAATTTTTGCGATATCATTGGTTCTGGTATTATACCGAATAATAAAAAAAATATTATTCAAATCGGTTCAGCCGTTCTCGGGTTTTGATGACCGTGACATACGAACACAAAATTTTTATATATATATAGATATACATAGAAGATGGCCAATGTGTGCTTTCGATTTTAATCTTTGACCACAACAAAAATTCCACATTGTATATTCGTGAAAGAACTTTCAGTTTCTCGATTACTTTTACAATTCCTTTGAGTAATTGGAAAAACTAAAGTACTCTTGCAAATCCAGGTAATGGAATTGAAAAAAAATCAATTACATTTTCAATTCCTTTCAAAGGAATTGGAAAAAAAATTACATTACTAGCACGTAATTTATTCCAATTACAATATGAAATTCCTTGTAATGGAATTAAAGAAAAAACCCAATTACATTTGAAATTACTTCAAGGAATTGAAAAAGTAATCGATTCCTTTGCTGTGGACTGAAGGAATTGATTCCTAATTGCAATTCCTTGTAATCTGTAATTGGGAGTAATTTAATTCCTAAAGGAATCATTACGACCCAGCTCTGCTTTCAAATTATAATTCACATGAGAAACCCCGGTTGGCATCAAACTTTATATTTTTAAATAACTATGCGCACACCGAAACAACTCACGGCGATGGCAAAACTGAAACTGAGACAAACAAGCCTGGACATGTCATAGCACACACTTTTCTTTCTCTACCTAGCCAGTGATCGACATGCCATAGCTTACTGCGCGCTCTGTGATCACACGCGTGTTTCACCCATATACGAACAGCGGTAGCGGAGCAATGATTTCCACGCACACAGTCTCATTCATTGAATCGTTTTTATGCAATGGTCGGCATACTAGCGCATTCAAACCATAGTTGCCAAATTGGTGCTTTAAGCACTAGATTTAGTGCCTTTTGAAAATTAAAACGCCAAAAAAAAATTTTTGGTGCCTGTTGCTTTTTTAGTGCTCTTCTTCTGAACTCGAATTTCTCTTACGGCCCGTCTCCACAGGCAAAAGTTTTTGCCTACCAACTGTCATTTTTATTGCCTGATAAAAATTTTATCAGCGGCAATATTTGTGCGTGGGCATTTTTTATCTTGATAAAAGCATTTATAAGATGGCAATTTTTGCCGGATTTCATCAATTAAAAAGTTTAAAAAGTATGCTATTTCACACCCAAGCAAATAATAACACATATTTTAATAGAAAACAGTTAAATTTTTGCTTTTATATTGAAATATCGATAATGTTGTCTCCACGAAGCTATCGCGCAAATGAAAATGTAGCTGCCAAAGTACCAAATTGCTGGCAATATTTATCAAGATAAAAGCTCTGATAATTATTGCTTGCCAAGAGCAAAATGCGGTCTCCATGGGCAAAATTTTGCCTGATAACATTATCAAGATAAAAACTTTTGCCTGTGGAGACAGCAAGTTAGATAGTTAAAATATGAAATAATGTGAAATATTTAAAGCTGTGGCAGCACTTAATTTGAAATAATCTACATTCAATTTTTCGTTTGTTGCGATTAGATTTTTCTTTCTCGTGGTATACCAGTTTTAATGTGCAGTACTTCGGTATTACTTCGTAAACATGAGAAAAAATTTTGTGTATTGATTTATACTTCTAAATATTGTTTATTTTTGTTAAATACAAGCTGTCATGAAAAAAAGTATCCTTTGATACAAAAAAACAATCAGTGCTTTTAGTAAGGTAAAACGGTTTTTCCCCAAGATTTGGTGCTTTTTGAAACTTAAAAGTTGGCAACACTGATTCAAACGATTCAATAAGTGGGACTGTGTGCCAGTGTTGCCAACTTTTCAGTTTCAAAAAGCACCAAACCTTGGAAAAAAGAGCGTTTTACCGCACTAAAAGCACACAATTTTTTTTATCAAAGGATACTCTTTTTCATAACAGTTTGTGGTAAACAAAAGTAAAAAAATAAACAATATTTACATGTATAAATAAATACACATTCATGCTTGCGAAACTGGTACATCTGGAGAAGGAACAATCGAATCGCAACAAACGAAATTGAATTTTAAAGGGGAAGAGTAATACTTAATGATACCCTAAGTGGAAGTGAGCGAAAAAAATTTTTGTTTTATAATATAACCTCCAATATTGCGAAGAACCGTGTTTTTACACTTAGAGGCTAGGATATCTCAAAATTCTGACGTGGTAGAGAAATTCTGCAGCTAGATTTGGATTCAGCACCGAAAAATCTACACAAAACGGTTCCACTCAGGTGGCAAAAAAAGTTAACATTTTTCGAACTGTGTAATCAATCAACAACCAAGAAAATAAAAAAACAAGTAAGAAAGTCTAAGTTCGGGCGGAGCCGAACATTAAATACCCGGCGCAAGTATTAAATATATGTTTTCCACCTTTCCGAAAGCTACCGCTACATGATAAGCCGGGGTGTATACATTTTAAGTAAATTAGCGTCCTTAAATTTCGAAATATTGCAGTTTCAAGCATATCTGAAATTTACCGTTATATGAAAAGCGGCCTCAATTTTAGTCCGATTTCAACAATTTGCAACGGTTTGCTTTTATGTGGCAAGCACAATAACCATACCAAGCTTGGTACAAATTGCTAGAACAGTTAGCGAGATACATATATGTGATCACAAGTGGGCGGTGCTACGCCCATTTTCCAAAATTTTGTCATAAACGTATTTCTGGGTAAAGAATTGTTGCAATCATCAATTTTGAATAAATTAGCTTCAATATTTACTGATTTATCGAAGATTTTGTATTTCTCGAAATTACCGTTATATGGGATGTGGGCGTGGTTATTGTCCGATTTTAGAAATTTTCGGCCAGTTGGTATGCTGTATCACGACCAACAACTGTGCCAAGTTTGGAAGAAATTGGTGTAGCGGTTACCAAGATATACACATGTAACCATAAGTGGGCGTGGCTACGCCCATTTGCCAAAATTTTGTAATATTCTTATTTTTCGTCTAAAACTCATTGCAAATATCAATTTTGAGTGAATTATCTTCAGTAGTTACTAAAATATCGCAGTTTTCGTTTTTCTGAAAATTACCGTTATATGGGAGGTAGGCGTGGTTATTGTCCGATTTTTTAAATTTTCAGCCATTTAGTAAGCTGTACTAAGGCCAACAACCGTGCTAAGTTTGGAAGAAATTGGTGCAGCGGTTACCAAGATATACACATGTAACCATAAGTGGGCGTGGCTACGCCCATTTTCCAAAAATTTATAATATTCATGTTTTCCGTCTGAAACTCATTGTAAGTATCAATTTTGAGTGAATTAGCTTCAGTAGTTACTAAAATATCGCAGTTTTCGTATTTCTTAAAATTACCGTTATATGGGAGGTAGGCGTGGTTATTATCCGATTTCGCCCATTTTCAATACCATCTGTCCCACGCCCAAAAGAAGTTCACGTACCAAGTTTCGTTAAGATATCTCAATTTTTACTCGAGTTATCGTGTGCACAGACGGACGGACAGACAGTCACCGCTTAATCGATTTCTCTTTTCATTCTGATCGTTTATGTATACATTTGTCTATATCTATCTCGATTCGTTTTGCCTGTTACAAACAACCGTTATGTGAACAAAGTTATAATACCCTTGTGCACAAGTGCGCTCGGGTATAATAAATACTTAACTTATCTGCGTGCTAGCATTTTCAACGCGAATACAATTTAACAAAAACGCAAGAACGTGGGTTTGCTACTTCATCTTTTTATCAATCATGGTTTGCATTTTAGTGCATTTAAATTTGTAAATTCAGAAATTTTAGTTCAGAAAAAAGCACTAAAAAGGGCACTAGGCACTAAACCATTATTTTTGGCGTTTTAATTTTCAAAAAGCACTAAATCTAGTGCTTAAAGCACTAAGTTGGCAACTATGCTGTGTGCATTGCTTAGCAGGCGCTCTTCGTATGTGAAACACACATGTGCTCAGAGAGTGCTGAGCATTATTTAGGGGTGGCTCACAATCATGAATATGTTCCGCTCTCAAACCAAATCGTGGTTGCCTCAACTAAGATTTGGTAACTATGAATAAATCATTTGTTGAAAGAAAGCTTATATGTATTAGCAGAGCTTAATGACATCCTTTTATGAACCATACATTAAGTTGAATGGAATTTGTAGAAATATGCTTCAAAAAAATATTTATTAGTATTTACCAAACCCTTCAACTAAATTAACGATTTGGTACAACCTAGACGAATATTAGAAGCTTTAATATATTTAGTTATAATTACCAACCCATGGTAATAGTTCACAATCCTTGGTCACAGTTCCCAAATATTGTCAAAATTCGGGAACTAAATATCTGCTGAAGTCTAGAAAAAAAGAAGTCTGATGAGGAGATGTGGTGATCTCCGAAATAGTGCTATAACTTCTACCGCGTAGACTTTGTTGCTTTTTCAATTTTTCCTAATAAACAATCGTGGTACAAAGCTCAATAAAAATATTAAAAATAAAAAATGTTAACAAGCCACAATAACATTGACAAATAAATATCTTTAGTTGTCGAAACTAATCCTTTTTCTCAGTGCAGGCCAGTAGCGGAACGGAACCGATCACAGGGTGTACTGCTGATGGAAATCCCAGAAATCCGATACCATTCAGAACCGGAATCGATCACAGGGTGTACCG
>NW_023458569.1:1192507-1196075 GCF_013731165.1 Rhagoletis pomonella | reverse complement strand
CGATCACAGGGTGTACCGCTGATGGAAATCTGAGAAATCCGATACCAGGTGGTTTATATGTCGAAAATTAGTAAAGTGTGTTGGTATGCAGTCAGAAATATATACAAACGTACATACGTACATATGTATATACATATATAGATGCTCCACCCCTAGAAAAGTGTGTTAATATTGTTCACATGTTGATTGCTAAGTATTTAATATGTATGTGTGTATGAATGGAAAGGCCTGTTGATGTTAGAAATATATAGAAACGTACATACGTACATATGTATATACATATATAGATGCTCCACCCCTAGAAAAGTGTGTTAATAATGTTCACATAGTTGATTGCTAAGTGTTTAATATGTATGTGTATATGAATGGAAAGGCCTGTTGATGTTGATGATGAGAACAAATAAAATTTAATTTGAAATAACAGAAAGTTTTATAATTACTTATTTATTTTGATAATAAGAATTTTAAACATAAATGTCCGCAATTATATGAATTATAGCTTTTCTGTTTATTAGAGTTATATTTAATGTTTTTCCCTAAATACTTTATTATTTGCTTAGGAGGCTGTAAGTTTCCAAAGCTATCGAAGTAATCAATCTTATTATCGTTTTTCCAGTAAGCTACCCAATGCGTTCCCGCACCCTTTGAACTATCCAAATTTATTATTCCACATTCTCTCTTAAATGGTTTACGGGGTAAAGTGTCACACATGAATACCCCTCTAAAATTTGGAATAAATTTTGAATACTTCTTTAAGTCTACATCAGTAAGAGGTCTTCTAGGTAGCTTCATGAAAAGTTTTTTTTGATATGGTTTATAATCCGAATCCCTTTTTATAAGGCTTTAAAAACATTCCTTTTCCCATTGAAATAGCTTCCATTGTATGATTATGACATTTCGCCTCCAATAACTGCTCCTTTCCAGTGTTTATAGCAATGATTGTTTTAATGATTCCTGCTGTACCGCCAGATAGACTTCCAAGTGCTCCTAATGCTTCGAATAAAGGCGCTAATGGGAGAAATCCTCCAGATTTAGGTAATGGTATTACACGGGGTGCTTTTATTATAGATTTTTTTCCTCTAAAAATATTATTTACAACCTTTCGTGAAATTTTTATTGCATCTTTTAAGTTATCACTTTTCTTAAAATTTTGTTTAGCACTTTTTAAAGCATGTTTGAAGAGATGATAACCAGTTTTTACTATAAATGTTCCCCATACCGAATTTCGTTTTTGTCTTCATTATATTTGTAACTAACCAAGCATTTGTTTTCTCATTAAGATTGCTATCCTTCGGTTTAACTCTTTCCCAAGCCTTCTCAATTAATTTTTTATCAGCAATATGTCGGTTATCTAAATCTTTATTATATAAATATGATATATCATGTTCTCTTCAAGCAGTGTCTAGTAGATTAATCCCTCGATCTTCTCTTACTAAAAGTTTCCGCAGTTTCGTTCCAGGTTCACAAAATTGATAACTAGGCAAATGAATTTCAATAGGAAGCTTATTAATTTTATTATTTATAAAACCTTTTCCAACGACTAACGATTTATGAATAAGCCTATTTTCATAAATAACTCTCATATAAAATAATATTATATTCAAATAAACGCTGAAGTTTTTTTAATAAATCCATGGTTCTATATAAATAAATTTTAAATTTCTAAATAGCAATTCAACAGTTAATTTATATTCAAATATAATATTATTATATGATTTAGAATAAACTTCTACATCATACATCGCTTCCCTATTTGTTCTACTATAATACTTTAATTTAGTCTTAATATCTAAACCCCCCAACATGAATATGAAGGTTTTGATGTTGCTCCTCAATTTCACCGCCACAAACGGTTAGAAATTTTCCATTGTCATCCTCTTCATCCCATTTTTTGTTAAAAAAAAAGCATGGGCTGCTCTGACTGGGATGCCCAAAACCTGTAACCGGGGACCCTCATCTACATCTTCAATACATATATAAGGGTTTTTCATGTCACAAGCACAACATCTCCAATTCGAAATCGAAGTTGTACTCTCCATGATGCTCGCTATTGAGGATTCGATTAATTCCAGGCATGATGTGTTTTATAAGTATCTTTAAACAAAGTAATAATTTCTAATGTACAGTATTAGCTTATTTATATACATTTCATAACTATATAAAAAGCATTCAGGTAAACTGTTGATAAAGAACATATTTAAATATACATATATTTTAGTAATCTATTTTATACTTCATAATATGATTCAATTAAAATGTGGAAATAATCTTGAACTCAATGTTGCTGTCAAAGAATATATTTATTTTTTATTATCCTATTTAAATTTTATTATATGATTCAAATCAAATGCTAATATTATAAATAGCCTTGATCTTGATTTCATCATCATTGTTTGCCTAATAAGTATAGTAACGCCAAGTTGACGATAACGAATCCCACATAAACATATAAAAAAATGCTCATAAAAGTATGTGTATATTTAAATGTTTTATTCATCTAGCATTATTCATTCATTCATATATTGCTGACTTAGTGAGAAATGTTGTTAAGCATACTTTTTATGAAAACTCATATTTTGAATATATATATAGAAAGCAGGAGATATTAATAATACATCGTTTCGAAAAAGGATTAAGATACTTGTTTTTCTTGTTTATTTTCACTGAAAGACAAATTTATTAAATTCAAAAGAGTCACCGAATGTCTAACAAATTCAAAAATAATACGAAATCTTTTAATCTTTCACATATGAATGGAAATGTCTGCTGATTTTGATGATGAGAACAAAAAAAAAATTTTATTTGAAATAAAATAAAGTTTTATAATTACTTATTTATATGTATTTTTAATATAAGATATTTAATGAAGAAATAAATTTTCTTAATATTGTTACATTTCTTTCAGCACATATCATAGAATTATTATGATATTTACAAGTATTTATATTTTTATTTTTATTATATAAACTCTTTAAATTTGGACAATTTAAATTATCTAAATTATATAAAATAATATCTTATCCGAATAAGCGTTGAATCCATCTGATTTTCTTCGATCCTTTAGCATAGAATATATAATTTTCTCTTTTCATTAATGTATGGATATATTCAATAACAGTCATTAAAGTCGAATCACCTCTTCCCATTTTAATCCATGATGATTATGATATAACCCGCTAGTAGTTGTTTTATCCCGTATCGTCAACTTAGATTCTTCAAAAGGAGGTTGAATAAGAAACGTTGTTATATATGAATCATATGTTGATATGCTGACTTCTTTAGCAATAAATTTCCTATTAAAATAGAATCCCTGAACATCTATAACCAACGTATATTCCTCTGAAATTATATAGCTTAAACTTTTTTTTAAATTCGCTTAAAAAATAGTCTTATGAGTTTCTATAAAGGTTTATAATATTTTTTTTAGAATCTAATGAAATCCTATTTAAATAATTGCAAACATAAGTATATATTAGAGCCACCAATTTTATTAACTAATCGATTACACTCCGCTGAATAATGAAAACCAAATATCAAATTAATCTTTTTATATACTACATTTACATTC
>NW_023458569.1:1191357-1192407 GCF_013731165.1 Rhagoletis pomonella | reverse complement strand
ATATTTTTTATATAAAATATTCAATCTTTTCATCAGAAATAACGATTAATATTTAGCAAATCATATCGATTTCAAATCGTTCGATTTACAGAACATGCCTGTATATGTATATATGTATATATATTTTAAAATTAGAAAACATATTTTCTATTATTATTAGATCTTTTTAGTAAAAGCTTACCTTCGTCCTTTGTTTAATTTATATATGTTTATATAATTTACTTAAAACCTTTCACAAAAATGGAACTTATTCACAGCAAATTTCTTTGATAATTGAGAATTCATCTCAATAAAGAGATAAGTTTATATACTACATTTTCATTTCTCTAATAAGCATAAGAAATCAAAAATTGGCCGGCTTTCAAAACGTCAATCACATTTAATAAATCAATGACAATTTAAAAAGAATTTAAAACTAGTCAAACAAAAAATTCTATGCTATACATATAGTATATTTTGCTTTGCTGCCTTTGTGCTTAAGTGCACATTTAAGATACCTACCCCAAAATGCGCATCAGCGGCATTACTTTTAACATTTATAAGGAAACTGCTCCGATACTTGCATTCAACATACCGGCACATTAGTGATACCTGCCTTAAAAATTTGCAACTATTATCAATTATCAAAGAAAGTATTATGTTTACCTGCACTGGCTCTACACCACCCTAATTCTACAAGCTCTTATTTATTTTGCTCATCTCGCAGAACAACGAAAACGGCAATTATTTTATGTAGTTATATAGATAATTAGATACCATTCGGAAAAAATTTCTCTTGCAGTAATTTCTACGTGGTAAGTGCTCCTCGATTATTTGGTTTCATAGGGATTCGGATACCTTCCTCATTGACTCATTGATTTATGCTTGACTTAATATTTATCAATTTAATCAATGTAATACTTATATGAAAATATATAGTTTTTATGAATTAATAAAGTTATTTCTTGTATGAAAAATTATAGCTTGCATGAGTTAATAAGATAATTACTTGTATGAAAACGAATGAACTCATATGAGTTCCTAAATTTAATACTTGTATGAAAAATTATA
>NW_023458569.1:1187686-1191257 GCF_013731165.1 Rhagoletis pomonella | reverse complement strand
GATGTAGATGAGGGTCCCCGGTTACAGGTTTTGGGCATCCCAGTCAGAGCAGCCCATGCTTTTTTTTTAACAAAAAATGGGATGCAGAGGATGACAATGGAAAATTTCTAACCGTTTGTGGCGGTGAAATTGAGGAGTACATAATGGAGCAACATCAAAACCAACATGAATATGAAAGAAGGGGTTTAGATATTAAGACTAAATTAAAGTATTATAGTAGAACAAATAGGGAAGCGATGTATGATGTAGAAGTTTATTCTAAATCATATATGTAATAATATTGTATTTGAATAAAAATTAACTGTTGAATTGGTATTTAGAAATTTAAAATTTAATTATATAGAACCATAGATTTATTAAAAAAACTACAGCGTTTATTTGAATATAATATTATTTTATATGAGAGTTATTTATGAAAAGAGGCTTATTCATAAATCGTTAGTCGTTGGAAAAGGTTTTATAAAGAATATAATTAATAAGCTTCCATTTGCCTAGTTATCAATTTTGTGAACCTGGAACGAAACTTTGGAAACTTTTAGTAAGAGGAGATCGAGGGATTAATCTACTAGACACTGCTTGCAGAGAACATGATATATCATATTTATATAATAAAGATTTAGATAACCGACATATTGCTGATAAAAAATTTATTGAGAAGGCTTGGGAAAGAGTTAAACCGAAGGATAACAATCTTAATGAGAAAACAAATGCTTGGTTAGTTACAAATATAATGAAGACAAAAACGAAATTCGGTAAGGGGAACATTTATAGTAAAAACTGGTTATCATCTCTTCAAACATGCTTTAAAAAAAAAGCCGTACTCATGAAATTTGATGTGTATACATATGCGAACGGCAAAGCATAAAAGTACGTTTACATATAAATATAATCTCAATCAAAGCTCGTTAGCTGTCAAATTGGTTGTGCTTGTTATTCACACAACTCGAGGAAAAGTTAAACTTCTTCTCTGTGCCACCGTGGTCACTTTTCTTGTGCAACACATATTAGGCCATTTAAATATATTTTAACTGAATATTTTATTAAAAATACCTTTACAAACCTATTTTCCTTACTAGCGTCAATTTTTGTTTACTTTAACATTTGACATTCCTCCTCTTCTTCGCAAGTATAATCGATAAAACTGGGTTGGACACCAAAAAGTTATCGGTTTAATCTGACATATTTTTAATTATAATTTTGCATGGCTAATCTCTTTTTCTAGTAACAGATTACGGAGTCAAGCTCGAAAATTAGGATAATATTTTTATATATAAAGGCGATTCAGTTACACACATACAAATGTAGGTTAGGTTAGAAATTAAACATTAATTTCACTTAATTTTATTCATTTTGCAGATTTAATTTTTTTATTCATTTTCATTTTTAATTCTTTTAATACATGACATTATCGGTATGATTGATAAAATATACTTGTATATACTTGTGACTCAAGGGCGTTAAAATATCTTGGAAACACCACATATAGGTAGATTTTCAAGTTTTATGCGGCAAAAAATATTTTATTGCCTCTATCTACTCAAAATTGTTTATCAAATGTAAAATTGAAATAATTTGTATTACAGATAGGTTATATTAATAATATATATATATTTGCCAATAATTTACTATTTAAATATATTGACTAACTTTTTTTATAAAATGTGTGTACACTATCATTGGTTAATTAGTTTTCGCTTTCAGAATCTTCGCTGGCCTCAAACTATTCCTCTGTCACATCTTTGACAACGGATTTAGAGGGTAACATCAGCTTTATTGTGTCTGGGGAAAACGATTTGATATTTTCTCTTTTTTTTGGTTATGAACCGAAATACTGCTTAAAAACGAGTCCGAGCTCACCAACAGCCGATTATATATGTCACGGTTACATACTTCACGAGAAAACTTCCGGGAATAATTTTCTCGGTAGTGTTTTTTGTGGGCCTCTTGAGCCTCCCCTATAATTGTCCTATTGTTAATAAGCAATTAGTATCTTGTGCATTGTGGGTGTCATAGGATGCCATGCCGTCGTCGATTCGCCACTTCTCGCTCGCTATGTTTGAGTTCCGGTCGCTTAACGAAAAATTTTGCATGTGAAAGCAACAACAAAGTTAGCTAGCACGGATAGACGATAGCAAGTTTGGTTGTACCTCATTGAGTTCGTTCGTTTCGCCACTTGCTAACTGATGGCGAATCGATGACGGCTAATAATCAATTGTAGCGCATTTCCTCTTACTATGCATATGCCTAAATGTATGCAACCATTTGGCAAGCGAACACAGGGTGCTTCTAATGAAAATAATGCTGAAATACACATGCTAAGCCCTTCGAAATTTTGTGCTTCGATATGCGTTACAGCTTCGCAAATTTTACCCCTACCGAAACCAAAGATGTATACACATCAAAAGTGCTAAACAAAATTTAAAGAAAAGTGATAACTTAAAAGATGCAATAAAAATTTCACGAAAGGTTGTAAATAATATTTTTAGAGGAAAAAAATCTATAATAAAAGCACCCCGTGTAATACCATTACCTAAATCTGGAGGATTTGTCCCATTAGCGCCTTTGTTCGTAGCATTATGAGGACTTGGAAGTCTATCTGGCGGTACAGCAGGAATTATTAAAACAATCAATGCTATAAAAACTGGAAAGGAGCAGTTAATGGAGGCGAAACGTCATAATAATACAATGGAAGCTATTTCAATGGGAAAAGGAATGTTTTTAAAGCCTTATAAAAAGGGATTCGGATTATATTTAAAACCATATCAAAAAAAAACTCTTCATGAAGCTACCTAGAAGACCTCTTACTGATGTAGACTTAAAGAAGTATTCAAAATTTATTCCAAATTTTAGAGAGGTATTCATGTGTGACACTCTACCCCGTAAACCATTTAAGAGAGAATGTGGAGTAATAAATTTGGATAGTTCAAAGGGTGCGGGAACGCATTGGGTAGCTTACTGGAAACACGATAATGAGATTGATTACTTCGATAGCTTTGGAAACTTACAGCCTCCTAAGCAAATAATAAAGTATTTAGGGAAAAACATTAAATATAACTATAATAAACAGAAAAGCTATAATTCATATAATTGCGGACATTTATGTTTAAAATTCTTATTATCAAAATAAATAAGTAATTATAAAACTTTCTTTTATTACAAATTAAATTTTATTTGTTTTCATCATCAACATCAACAGGCCTTTCCATTCATATACACATACATATTAAATACTTAGCAATCAACTATGTGAACATTATTAACACACTTTTCTAGGGGTGGAGCATCTATATATGTATATTCATATGTACGTATGTGCGTTTCTATATATTTCTAACATCAACAGGCCTTTCCATTCATATACACATACATATTAAATACTTAGCAATCAACATGTGAACATTATTAACACACTTTTATAGGGGTGGAGCATCTATATATGTATATACATATGTACGTATGTACGTTTGTATATATTTCTGACTGCATACCAACACACTTTACTAATTTTCGACATATAAACCACCTGGTATCGGATTTCTCAGATTTCCATCAGCGGTACACCCTGTGATCG
>NW_023458569.1:1176705-1187676 GCF_013731165.1 Rhagoletis pomonella | reverse complement strand
CGGTACACCCTGTGATCGATTCCGGTTCTGAATGGTATCGGATTTCTGGGATTTCCATCAGCAGTACACCCTGTGATCGGTTCCGTTTCTGGACACCGATTTGTCATCAGCGACATCTTGCGGCTTTTATCTGGGTTCAAAACTTGGATTTCGGCCAGCGGCATCTTTTGGCGGAGCAGCAAAGCTTGCGGCAGAGCACCAGCAAACCGTATAGCGGTTCTGCTAGCAGCGCTGCTTGCACTGGTCCAGAGCCGCTATATTTATACTACTCAGGCCAACAAATATATAAAAAAATTTGATGCAGCAAATGTTAACGCTATTTTTGACGTAAAATTTCCATCAGCCCCAAATTTTAAGAAAAACAATGTCAAAGTGTAAAAAAATCGCGTTTTTTGCCATTTTTGAGAAGCTATAGCAAAGAAACAAAGGATGGTAGAACCACTTAGACTTAGATTAAAGCGAAAACTCTCTACTACTATCCCTGCAAAAACTGATTTTGGGAAGTTTGAGTACCTACCGCAATTAAGCAAAAGGTGTCATTATTCCACCTTCGACTTAGGCTTAAATTAAGGCTTGGACTTCTGACTTCAATCCCTGATAATACCATTCCAGCATCTTGACCCTAAGGTCACCTATAGTCATTTATTGAACAGCTAACACTGATTTTTACACCCTTTTTTCAATTGCATAATTTTCCATTATTTTTTTTTATTGTTGGATAATAAAAAGTAAATGAGTATAGGTGACCATCAGGGCAAGGAGCAGGAATAGTACTTTCAGGGATAGTAGTATGTAGTTCTAGCTTTAATTTAAGCTTAAGTGGAAGGTTCTGTCACCTTTAGTTTCATTGCTAGAGCTTCTCAAATATTGCAAAAACCGAAATTTTTTGATAATTTCACCACATTTTTCTCAAAATCTGGAGCTGATGGAAACTTTATACTTACGGATTCTTAATCAGCACAAAAAATCCTATCAAAAACAGCATTAACATTTGCTGCTCATAATCGGTGTTGCCCAGTGTTACCTACACTAATTATATAAAGAGACGCTTTTTCTTTTTATAAGAGGTGATCTCGCGAACGGCTGAACCGATTTTTTGAAATTTTGGACACCTACTGCAGACTTCCGATATATTAAGGGAGCGTGGCATCACCCATACATATCGAACTTTTCATACCGTATAACTCTGGAAGTATTTGTGGTAGTGTCCTGGAAATTGGTATAGAGATTTTGGGACTACTGGAAAAGGGGCGTGGCGCTTTTCAAACATATTGAGAATTTTACCTATCTGCAAATATATAAACCTAGAATATAGTGTTTTTTTTCTTTTTCATAATACATTTTTTTGTTAATTTTTTATAGAAACATAGTTCGTTTTGCATCAAATGGCACCAAATGTTGTGTATTCAGTTTTGTAGTTCACTCAATTTCAGTATCATAAAGTGCAAGTTTTAAATTGCTATAAGTTACCGTTGATTTTTGAGAATTTTTTCGCTGATGATGTTGCGCATTTTCTCCGTATAACGAATGCGTGAGAGTTTTTTTGTGTGGGAGAAAATGCTGAAGAGTGTCAGTATGTAAAAGACTTATTCTGGTGGCTTAACTGCTCCTAAACGACCGAAACGATTTTAATGATATTTTTTAATGATAATTTCTAGTGGCGCTGTAGCCGAGTTATTGCTAAAAATCGTCGATTCGGAGGCACCAGGGATCAAAGTAAAATTACTCCCGATAAATCTACCATCAGAACCATTGCGGTCCTTGCTTTACGGTGGCTAAACAGAATGTGGACCAATGATACTCACCAGTTTGGAAATTGCCACCAACTATACTATACAGATTCAAGGACGATTCACTATCGAACCGCAAGGATTTCTTCCTGGTATAACGCTTTCGTCAGGTTATTTAAGACGGCAATGGAGGATATGTCTTCTGTCGAATACAAAACCAAACGTGAACGTGAATTGCTGGCGAAAACGTTGGGGCAAATGTTTCAATAAAAAATTAATTTTGGGCGGGACGAAGTTCGCCGGGTCTGCTAGTACATACATAAATAATATTAATTTTTTATTAATAAAATTTATTTTGAATTGGTACACTGTTACAGTTTTCGCATATTCTGCTTTTAAGATTTTTTCATTACTTTTATACTAGGGGTATTCACGATCCGGTGCATACTGCCTTGCATGGTGCATAGATACGGTGACCATCCGTCCTGTATTATACGGGACAGTCCTCTTTTTTGACCCATTGCCCTTTTAATTTACTTATTTTATACGGGACGCCAAATGTTCTGTATTTCTTTTAATGTCCTGTATTTGTCCCGTATTCGGTGCTCCGACGCTTTAACAGCTCGACATTTTAGTAAGTTTTGGCTATTTTGCCTTAGTTTATTTAATGTTTATTATTTTTTTATGAAAGCAAAGCTCTTTTCCTAACAAAACCCATATACATAATACCAAATTTCCAACTTTGTGCAAAAACTATAAAAATTAATTCTGCAGTGTTTCAGCAAAATTTCAAACTTTTTAATTAGAATCTTTAGAAAAAAATTTGGTTTGCAATTTTGTAACTCATTAAAACTGAGTACAATAAAGTGAGAGTAGAAAGTGCTGCTCATTTGCTTCTCTTGCAAAAAAAAACAAAAAAAAACAAAATGGTCGAACATACATACTTTGTATGAAAAAAATGCGTAACACCGTCAACAAAAAAAAAAAAATATGCCAAAAATTAGTGGTAAGCCCTACCGACTTAAAACTGTACTTTCTTATACTAAAATTTAACGAATTTTTTTAACAAATTTTACGGGGTAAAATTCTCGAGAAAATTATCCCACAAATTTTTGATTTTAATATAAGGATACTGTTTCAGGGAAAGCAGTGTGGAACAAATTTTCCAATTTTTTTTTGTCCCGTATTCGGCTTTCATGAATATGGTCACCGTATGCATAGATAACATAAATAGCACGATTGTTGTTGTTTCATGTGTTCAAATAACAACGAAATTAGCCAATCATGCTATTTATGCTATCTATGCACCATGCTAGACAGTATGCACCGGATCGTGAATACCCCTACTATTTTCGGTTTTCAGTTTCTGTACTTCTTTGAGCTGTGAAATAGTTGGTCACATTATCCCTGGGATTCCGTAATTCAGTCTCATCTCAAGTCACTAAATTTGAGATTATCAATTAGTGACTAATTTTGTGACTTGAGACGATTTGGGTATTAAGAAGGAGTCACAAAAAGTTCACCAAAAATGTGTGGTGAAAGCAAACACAGACAATCAACTGATAGTGTTTATGTATGCCTTTTGCCCGCGCCGCTCAAAGAGTCGCAATGGCCGAGTGGTCAAAGCATTAGGCAGGCAGCCGAGAGGGCCCGGGTTCAAGTCCTCCTCGGCCGTAGAGGATTTTTTATTTTTTTATTAGTTTTATTTTTTTACAATCTTTAGATTTTAAGGTTTAAAAAACAAAAAAATAAATTTTTATTTTAATACATTTGTATGATACTAAAGCATTTTGGTTTATTTCCTAATGAAATTCTTGTTGAACAAATTTCCTCGCATCATTTTCGCGTTTTTTTTTTTAATAAAATCGAAAGAAATAAGCCTTTCCTCCATACTTCTATTTTTGTGACCTGCTCTTAGCCAGCTGACAAATTAGTGACTTATTTTTGAGACTAGAGGCGTGACACAGCGTACTGAATACCAAATAGTCTCAAAATCCAATTTCACCACCAAAAGTCACTATTACTGACTAGAGACCGCTTACTGAATGCCAGGGTATGTATACATCTTTGGTTTCGGTAGGGGTAAAATTTGCGAAGCTGTAACGTTTTTTATGTAAAAAATTACGTTTTTTACCTTCCCAGTAATTTTTCTCTATGAAAAATATATTCAGTGTATAGCGTACTATTTGCTTGTAGAGTAAGTACTTACGCTCACACTTTCGGCAATCTGTTACTAAATCTTGTAAGTAGAACTGATTTTGAATTATTTTCTTAAGCTTTTACAAGCTTTGTTTTTTTGCAGCAGCTGGTTCAAAAGTTATTTATTCTTTGGACACAGATGACTTGAATATGATGCGAACCAAGCGTACGTGCATTTTTTTTTATTCTTGGACTAAGGATCCTGCGTTCAAAGGCTGCTTGTGTAAACTCTTGAGGTTACGAGGCTTATTGCAATGTTTGCAATTTCACATTAAATGCCAAATCAGGAAGCGCTGATCTATTGCAACATGCACGCTTGTAAAAGCACCAAAAAAGCTGTAGCAGCATAAAAAGTCAGAAAAAAGTTGGCGACTTTTTTCAAGACTTCATTGAAAGTATAATGAATGCAAAAAAAGCTGAAATATTGCAATGTTCCTTCTTAGCAGAGCGTAATTTATCATTTTCGACAACCGACCACCTAACCAAATGTCTACAAGAGCGTTTTAAGGATTCAAAAAACTACGTAACGTACAAAAAACGTAACGTACTTGGACGTCATCAGTTAAAGCAGGTATGCAAGTTATTGCAGAAAACAAATTTTCGCTCTTCATAGACGAATCCACAGACTTAACCAATAAAAAACAATTAAGTTTAGTTGTAAGAGTTTGTATAAACAACGAAGTGTTCGATTAATTTTTCGACCTTAGAAAACTTTTGGAAAATAATTTTAAGCATAGAGCGAGCCGAACAGACTTTGGTGTTTCCGGTTCTTTCAAGATTTGTACCACAAATAATGTGTTTACCAAATAGTTTCAAATCAAAGAAATTGTTTGATAATGAAACATTTTAATTGCACAGGATCTCATGAAATTAAATAAATGTTCGTGCTTAGGCTTAAAGTTAAAGCCTAATAAGCGTTTAATTGAGTTTTTTGAAATGTATTCATAAAATTATTTCTAAGCAGTATATATGAATTTATGTACATATGCATATATATTTTACATATGTATGTATGTACTTAAATTTAAAAATTATCTTAAAAATGTTTAAACAAAATGTATTTACCTATGTATACAATGATTTTTATATTAACGATCTCAAACCAGTTTACAATGAATTTTTACATGTGCTCTGTCGAAATGACATTTTAAGGTACCTTACGTACCTTTATGTACAATAAAAGTTTAATAAGAACAATTATGTGTGCATGAATTTGAAAAAGACGTTTTTGGGTAGGAAACATATATGTAATACTTCTATATTGGCAGTACGTTGAAAGTACATCCGCCAACATTAGAGTGCAGATATACAATGATAGAACGAGAAAACCAACCAACCAATGTACTCAGATTCACATTTGAAAAGAATAAAAAATCAGGAGCGGTGCAGTAATCGTCAATATTTTAGAAAATTAAATTTTAATTAAAGCCAAAAAAAATTGTGTTTAACTTTTGAACAAAAAAGTAAGGAAAAGGGAATCGTGTTGCACGCGTCACTATGTTATACTATTTACTTAAAAATGAACCGTATCAGGGAAAACGGGCAGACGCTACATGCTGGCTAAGGTGCTGGAAAGGAAGGCACGGAGGATCCTATCTTTTAAGAGTGGTTATGGTGATTGTCTCAAGTGTAACTTATACATTTCTTGCTGCTTATTCAAATCCGCCGGTTACCACAAAGCGCGCCCCAATCACGTTCAGGGAAAATTTTTTGGTTATTTTATTTTTCTATTTTTTTAATATTTGTAATTTAAACCGCTCCTGGAGTGACTTGACAGTGGTTTGTTTGTAATAGTTCACAAATATACATTTATACTAACACAAGCAAACATTTATTTGATAGGCTGTCTCCCTTTGACTGCGGAATAAAAACACATATAGGGTATTCACAGTTTACTTCTAAAGTTAAAAGGTGGCAACTTTAACAAGATAACACACTCGAACTGTGAGCAACCCTTATGTTTAAATAAAGTATTAAGTTGACCAACAATACCACGCATTGCTAGACCGTTTGCCTTTCACGCGTTTGTGTTTAGAGAGCATCAACAAACCACATACATATTTCTCTCTATTCTCTCTTCTCTTTTTTATACTCAGCTAGCACAGAGCAAAAATAAAAAAATAACCTTTGCCAGCTCCAGGCAGGCGCAAAGAGAAACTTATGTACAACCCTGCAAAAATCGTTGGACCATCCCTGCAAAAATCGTTGGACCATGTAGTCTATTTGTGGTATATTGGAGTACTTACAAAAGTGCTCATCTGTCATGCTGTAGCGGACCAACTCGTGTCTCTGCGCCAGCGCCGATCACTGCTCGTGTTTTAACGAAATGTGATTGAAGTTAAGCATTTGAAAGTACATTTGCATGTCTGGCTGTAGCTGAACGTGTACAGATGCTAGCTGTTAGTTTTTAGCTCCCAGCATGTTCGGGTTCGAATGTCGTCAGAGGCAACATTTAATTTTTAATTTTTGTCTTTGGTTTTTATTAATTTAAAAAAAAAAGCATATGCGAAGTGAAGAACAAGAGCGCGTACAAACGAAAAAATATAACGACAATGTCATTGGAGTATGTTGGGAGTAGTTTTGTGCTACTCTGATGTAATGCAGAGATGGAGTATATGGTCCTGCCCTAGGACATCGCAATGTTAATTGGACCATAATTTTTATATGAATTGTGGTTAATTTTGGAGTACTCCTTGGTCCTTCGGGAGTACTCCTTACATGCATGCATGGAGTAGTCGCGATTTTTGCAGGGAAGCAGCGCTGCGCCCAAAGCGAAATTCATGTATGTATGTACAAGCAGCGATAGATGCCAGTTTAACACAGAACATAAACATGAGACAAAGTCGAGTAATTTTGCTAATTAGTATGGGAACCAACAACAAACAAAGTTACCACATGGTAAAATGTTTTAAAGTTACCAGGTGGCAAAATTAACACAGTAGATAATATAGTACTGTGAGCACCCTAATAGTGAAGATACGTTACTATCAATATAGAAGTACTAGCGGTACCCCGGTGTGCTTCTCTACACCAAGTATTGAAAAATATTGAAAAATTAATGAAAAATCCTGCACGCCGTACTTCCTTTTGTTGGAAGTGCTCCTCAACATTTTGCGATCTTTGCGTTAACATCATGTTCGCGTGACGCGCACGTCGACCTATATTTTAACGACTGGCTCGTGGTGGATTTCTTGGACGCTGTGATTCTACAGCTGTATTCTGCGCATACCGTCGACGTCGTACTTCATTTTGTTGGGAGTGCTCCTCAACATTTTGCGATCTTCTTTGCGATAACATCATGTTCGCAAGACGCGTACGTCGGCCTATATTTGAACGACTGGATCGTGGCATTTTATTCAATAGCGAACGAAAAACTCAATGCATAGGAACGAATTCGATAAATCGTATGGTAAACGCACTTTTTTTAAAATAATCAAATGAAATTCACAATCGACAGTAAAAGAGCACTTGAAAAAACTTCAAACAAATTTGTGCAAAAATATTGAAATTGACGAAAAAAAATAAAATGAAATATGAATTAAGAACTATATTAAACACACGTGTAGATTCTCCAAAGTCCAAAATAGAAAGACCGAATATCAATGTACACCACCTTTTCGATAATACGACGAAATGACAGATATGTTGTGTTGTGGTGACTTTCATTCCATTGGCTCTACAAAATCCCTATTGAAAAACTTGCAGCCATGTTTATACTTGACTTAATTTATCCGAAGAAAAAATAAACACAGCACATTATACAAACAATTTTTCACTATGTTTTCGATTTTTCATGTATGTGCTGTTGTACCATATAAGTGGTTCATGTGACAGACATAAACTGTCATATATCATGAACCGCTGGACCGACTTCGGGCCCATTTCACATAACCCATCTGCATGATAGTCCGAATATACCGTTTAAATTTGGTAGAATTCGTGCACTTATTTTTCTATTTAAGATGGGAGGTGCCACGCCCCCCTTTCCCAATACCGCACACTTTTCTCCATGAGTATGGAATTATTTCCTATGTCTCTATACCAATTTCCAGTAATCTACTACAAATATTTCACGAGATATACCAGATGAAAATTTTTGTTAGTATGGGTGGTGCCAGGCCCCCTCTTCCGAATTCGGGGAAACTTAACACAAACCATCTGCATAATAGCCCGACTATGCCGTAAAAATTTGGCTGAAATCTTTTACTTATTTTTTATATATAAGATGGGAGGTGCCACGCCCTCTTTTCCAATACCGCCCGTTTTTCTCAATGAGTATGGAATTATTTGATATACCTCTATACCAACTTCCAGTACTCTACCACAAATATTTCAAGAGATATACAACATACAAATTTTAGTTAGTATGGGAGGTGCAACACCCCCTTTTACGAATTCGGGCAAACTTCACGTAAACCATCTGCATGATAGCCTGAATATGCCGTAAAAATTTGGTTGAATTCGGTGAAGCCGTTCTCAAGTTATAAGCTAACTCACTAATTTTTATATATATAATAGAGGCGCCACGCCCCCTTTTCCGAATTTAAGCAAACTTCACGTAAACTATCTGCCTGATAGCCCGAATATGTCGCATAAATTTGGTTGAATTCGGTTAAGCCGTTCTCAAGTTATATGATCACACCAAAAATGTTCACTTATTTTTATATTTTAGTTAGTATGGGTGGTGCCACGCCCCCTTTTCCGAATTCGTGAAAACTTCGCATAAACCATCTGCATGATAGATCGAATATGCCACATAAATTTGGTTAAATTCGGTGAAGCCGTTCTCAAGTTATGAGGTCACACCAAAAAGGTGCACTTATTTTTATATACAGGGTGTCCCAGAAGTAACGCGCCAAACTTTAGGGGAAGGTAGGTGGGGGGGTGAGGTCCCTGATAAACAAAAAATTTTCAGGTAAAAGTGTCACCGGTTTTGAAATATTTACATTTTTTCGAATTTAAAAAAAATCGTGCCTTTTCATGTGTTTTCTTTAACTGCAACTACAAACCGGGCAATACTTAGTAAATTTTTTATGTAAAATACTTTCAGATAGTTGCCTCTCCATACTCAAATGCAATGTAGTTAAAATATATTAAGGAACCATCATAAAATTAGGACTATTTCTGGATTTTTAACTTTTTGATATTTTGTTCCCCAAATTCGACTATCTCGGGTGAAGAAAAATGTACTGAGCTATAACTTTACATTACATACAAAAAATTGCTCATTTCATAAAGATTTCAGAAAGGTGCCACACTTACTGTTTCGAACAGAAAAAAAAAGTTATAGCCGCTTTTGTGGGTAAAGGACTGAGACACGCTAGAATGTATTTAATAGATTTAAATTGAATTTGCTCTTGTTACCGTCAAATGACATGCTAAATAGTACAAAGGTACATTATTACCTGCTCCTGACATTATTTTGTGTTACTTACCGGAATTAGTGAAAGCGGATTTTGTGAAATTGGACCCTTCGAACATTGTGTTATTAATACTATGACAGAGAACACGCAGTATACGTCGCATGAATATGCGGATATTCACCTAATTTACGGTGAAGCTTGCTGTAATACCAGAGCTGCTCAAAAACTCTATGCAAAGCGATACCCCAATCGTCGACATCCGGGTCGTGAAGTATTCGCCCGGACCCATACAGAAATATATGAAGGTAAGTGATTTTTACACCTTTCTTGTTTGCTTGCTTGTTAACTATCATTTTTCACTTTTAAGGTCGCATACTTGGAAGGCGTGTCGGCGAAACAGGACGTCCTGCAACGGTAGATGTTGAAGCTGTGTTAGAGGAAGTGGAACTAGGTCCATCGACTTCAGTGAGAATGATGAAAAGACGGACGGGGATACCAAAAACTACAGTTCACAAAGCTTTAAAAGACCATCGATTTCATCCCTACCACATTCAACGTGTTCAGGCTCTACAGGAAAGAGATTACCTGTCGAGGGTTAGATTTTGCCGTGAAATGTTGCGAATGCATGCATCAGACTCCAACTTTTTTAATAAAATAATTAGGAGCGATGAATCATCATGCAAACGTGATGGTTATTTTAATTTACATAACCTTCACAGTTGGCAGATAGACAATCCTCACGAAATGAGATAAGATCGTTCGCAGTACCAGTACAAAATAAATTTATGGTGCGGTATTTTTAATTGTCAGATATTGGGACCTGTGGAACTGCCGCCAACGCTCAACTCTCACAGTTATTTAGAGTTCCTTCAGGAACGGCTTCCAACTCTTTTGGAAGATGTACCCTTAAACCTGCGGCGAAGACTATGGCAGCAAAGTGACGGGTGCCCTGCTCACTACGGGCGTGAAGTAAGAGCTCATTTAGACGAAACTTATCCTCGCCGATGGATTGGACGATACAGACAAATCACATGGCCTGCTCGATCGCCAGACCTGAATCCATTAGATTTTTTCTACTGGGGCGGGAACAAATAAATGGAGCTGCTGCTGAGATAGCCCAATTGAGTTTAAGATCTCTAAAAGCGTCTTTTCTTAAAAGGTGCCGAGCTTGTATTAGAGTAGAAGATCGCCAATTTGAGCATATTTTATCAATAAATGAATAAATTTTTCTTCAAACAACTCATGTATATCTTATTTCACGTGAACCCATCCTTCACATAAAATATTGATAGATATAGCCCTTGTTATAGACTCTAGTCCGAATTCCGGTAAGTAACATAAAATAATGTCAGAAGCAAGTAATTATGTACCTTTGTACTATTTAGCATGTCGTTTGACGGTAACAAGAGCAAATTTAATTTAAATCTATTAAATACATTCTAGCGTGTCTCAGTCCTTTACCCACAAAAGCGGCTATAACTTTTTTTTTTCTATTTAAAACAGTAAGTGTGGGACCTTTCTGAAATCTTTATTAAATGAGCAATTTTTTGTATGTAATGTAAAGTTATAGCTCAGTACATTTTTTTTCACCCGAGATAGTCAAAGTTGGGGAAGAAAATATCAAAAAGTGACAAATCCAGAAATAGTCCTAATTTTATGATGGTTCCTTAATATATTTT
>NW_023458569.1:1174329-1176605 GCF_013731165.1 Rhagoletis pomonella | reverse complement strand
TTTTTTTTTTACTTTTACATTTGACATTCCTCCTCTTCTCCGCAATTTTAATCGATAAAACTAGGTTGGACACCAAAAAGTTATCAGTTTAATCTGGGATAATTTTATAATTTTAATTTTGTATGGCTAATCTAATCTAATTACATATTAGGGAGTTTAGCTCGAAAATGTGGATAATCTTTTTATATGTAAAGCTATTCTTAGGCGATTCAGTCACATACATACACATGTAGGTTAGGTTAGAAATTGAACATTAATTTCACTTAATTTTATTCATTTTTCATTTTGCTGATTTAATTTGTTTTTATTCATTTTCATTTTTAATTCTTTTAGTACATGAAATTATCGGTATGATTGATAAAATATTATACTTGTATATACTTGTGACTCAAGGGCATTAAAATGTCTTAAAAACACCGTATCAATTACTGTTCTTGAGCTTATAGTTTGAGCATTTCTATTTGTTTATATTCTTAAATTTAGTTTTTTTTTCGGAATGTAATCTGTGGTTCATGTAAATGAGAGCGATTTTTGGAGAGTTGTGTAGAGATTGAAGTTGCAAGATTTTACGCGATGCTTTTTTTGTTCCGTACATGTTGCTGTTACTCACTTTTTACTCTCATTTCAGAGAGTGATTTTGCTGTTTGACTTTTACCAGGATTTAACAAGAAAAGTATTGGATCAGAGCTATTATATCATCCATACATATGTATGTACATATATAATAGCTCTGATCCAATACTTTTCGTGAAAAATCCTGTAAAACTGTCAAACAGCAAAATTACTCTCTGAAGTGAGAGTAAAAAGTGAGTAACAACAAAAAGTACGAGAACAAAAAAAACATTTTTCCTGTAAAAACGTCAACCAGTGATTGCTTGACACGTTTCATGATTTTACCAGAAGAAAAAGTTCGGGTAAAATCTTGCAACTTCATTCTCTACACAACTCTCCAAAATTCGCTCTCATTTACAGGATTTTGGAGTACGGGAACTTTTTTCCTGCAACTTCCTGCAAGTTCCTGTAAAATCCTGTAAGTTCATGGAGTACTGGATCAGAGCTTATACATACATATATGCATGTATGTTCATCAGTTATCAACGGTCCCAGTTAAAATGATTGCAGTATTTTTTTTTTAATTTTCGCTTTGCTTTTTTATCAAAATAGACTACTAAACCTATGCCTAAAACCATCTACGAATATCAAAACCAGTTGCACCAAATGAGCTCATACATATATATGTATGTACATACAAACTTATGCATATGCGGAGTTTGCATAAGCGGAAGAAATAAACAATCGCACCGCATTTCCTGTTACTATCCATATGCCTAAATGTATGCAACCATTTACAATAGCAAGAAAACACAGGGTGGTTCTAATGAAATTAAAATTTTATAATTTATTCGTTAATTTTGAGCTCCGGGCCGGTTATTAAATAAAACGTAGATTTTGGTAGTTTTATTTATTACATTTATTGCTGTCGATATTTCGCCTTCAATCTGAAGGCATCTTCAGGACTGAAAAACACCAAATGCATACACATTTACGTCAAATTACAAAAAACTTACATCAAAAACGCAACTTTGCGTTTTTATGTTTTATTTAATAACCGGCCTGGAGCTCAAAATTAACGAATAAATTATAATAAAAACGGCCAAAATCAAAAAACTAATCATTAAAATTTTATGCTGAAATACACATGCTAAGCCCTTCGAAATTTTCTGCTGCGCTATGCGCAGTGTTGCCAGGTCTTCGGCATGAGAAAACGTCCCTCTTGGTCTGAGAAAACGTCATTTCCTACTATATATCTAATCTTATATGTACAGGGTGTCCTAGAAGTAATGTGCCAAACTTTAGGGGAAGTTAGGTGGGGGGGGTGAGCTCCCTGATAAACAAAAAGTTTTCAGGTAAAAGTGCCACCGTTTTTGAAATATTTACATTTTTTCGAATTTAAAAAAAATTGTGCCTTTTCATGTGTTTTCTTTAACTGCAACTAAAAACCGGGCAATACTTAGTAAATTTTTTATGTAAAACACTTCCAGATAGTTGCCTCTCCATACTCAAATGCAATGTAGTTAAAATATATTAAGGAACCATCATAAAATTAGGACTATTTCTGGATTTGTCACTTTTTGATATTTTCTTCCCCAACTTTGACTATCTCGGGTGAAAAAAAATGTACTGAGCTATAACTTTACATTACATACAAAAAATTGCTCATTTAATAAAGATTTCAGAAAGGTCCCACACTTACTGTTTTAAATAGAAAAAAAAAA
>NW_023458569.1:1171319-1174229 GCF_013731165.1 Rhagoletis pomonella | reverse complement strand
CATGAAATGGTATTATAACTTTGGTCCGATGTTTGTAAGTACCAGAATAAGAAGAGATAGACCCATTAAAATGTATACTCAAATGATCAGAACGTCGAGCTGAGTCGATTTAGCCATGTCCGTCTGTCCGTCTGTCTGTCTGTCTGTCTGTCTGCCTGTCTGTCTGTCCGTCTGTTTGTATGCAATCTAGTCTCTCAGTTTTCGAGATATCCGGATGAAATTTGGTAGGTGGGTGTATTTTTACAATCTAGTAATCATTTGCCGGAACCGGAAGAATCGGACCACTATAACATATAGCTCCCATACAACTGATTGTTCAGATATGAGATTTTTCGTTATAACTCCTCCATTTATGCAGCTGGGAACATGATATTTCGCAATATTTCCACCCATTATCAAAACAATACTTACAGTGAAAATGGCGAAGATCGGGTCACTATAACCTATAGCCTCCATACAAGTGATTGTTCAGATTCGAGATTCTTTGTTATAACTTCTCCATATATGCAGCTAGAAACATGAAATTTCACAATATTTTCACTAATTACCAACAGAAAGTTTACAGGTAAATTAGCAAAGATCGGGTCACTGTAACCTATTTATATCCTCCATAAAATTGATTGTTCAGATATGGGGTTTTACTGTAAAACTCATTTTTTGGACTGCTATAACAGATTAATTTCGTAAGCTATTGTATAAATAATAATACAAAGTCTACTGAGAAAATCCTCAAAATCTATGCTGTATAAGCTTTATCTCTTATACCTCTGATTGTTCAGATACCAGTTATTACGATATATCTCCTCTATGTAGGAGTCTAAACCCATTAAATTGTGTTACCGGCTTACATACCGATCACACAGCAGTGAAAATCACTTAGACTGCTGCTATATAAGGTATATGTATCTCTATCTATGTATTCTGTAAATATATAATTTTTTTCAAATGCAGTAATCTATTATAGTAAAATTTTCAGATGCTCATGAACGATGCTCTTACTTGTTTTTATCTAAAACTAATAAAGTTCGAGGATGTGGTAGTTAACATATTAGTCCTTGACATATATTTTTTTCAAAAATAAATATTGGAAATTTCCAAGGATGTTCAAGGATAAAGTTTTAAAAGGACATTTTCAATACTTATTCGTCCTGGTACACCCAAAAATTAAGTTTGTTTTTCTATTCTACAGGATTTTTCCTTTTAACTGATACCCATATTGTTATTCTACAATGCACCGCATCTTTTGAATATTTTTTTTTATTCAATCATATTCTGGAAATTTCAAAGTCCTTTTAAAAAAAATCCTCATGTCAGAGAGAGAAACCAAATACGCAGTTTTACTATGTTTGGCTCCCAGTTTTGTGAATATATTGATTTTTAAAATAAAAAAATAGGGGTATACTTTTTTGCGATATTTGCATTACAATTCCGACTTTACTGTTTGGTGTTTGGACCACCCTAATGTATACACACTAATGAATTCATGTTTTCATTGCAGTTTCAAATATCTACAGGAATAAATTAATAAATAACAATGAAAATTCTCCACTGATGTATTTATTTAAACATATCATTAGGGAGGATACAATTTCTTAAAAGAGCGAAGCTGTTTGCTCCTCAAATACACTATATCTGCAACCCCGAGTCTCACGTTGTCATTTGCGAATTCGTCAAGTTTGGTTGATTTCAGGTAGTTCTTAAATGCATTTGATTTGCTCCACCAAAAGCAACTCCAGTACCTGCATTATTGATTTAATTGTGCTTATCGAGTCTGCAAGTACGCTCCAAAATTAATTGTAATTATTCTGAATTGTAGCGGCGGTCACGCATTTTAGAGATCTCTCAACATATTGTACTAATGTCTGTGGCTGGAAAGAAAATTGATGATATGCATTACTAATTTATTAATATGAATACATAAATACCTGTAACAAACGCGATATAATGTTTTTGATCATATTTTTCAAAGCGTAATTAATAATTCGACGACTTTTGCATTTTAAGGCGAAATTAGTCAAGAACGTAAACATACCGGTACGTAAACCCGAGTCAGCCGACACGATCTGTCTTACTAGAGCGCCATGTAAATGCAAACTCAACACCGCTGAGTTTTTCTGTAGTTGTAGCCCGTAGCGCAGAGATATGCGGGATCTAAGTCCTCTATTATTTAGTGCCTTTATAAATGATATTTTCTCTACCTGTCAATATGTAAACATGCACGCATATGCAGATGACATCCAGATATATTTGTCCGGGCAAATTAATGATGTGGTCAGACTTAGTTGTAATCTGAACAAGGAGCTATGCTCCATTTCTCGATGGGCTGCGGCCTTCGTCTCAACCCCCTAAATCGTATGTTCTGCCTGTCTGCAAAACAAGAAAAAGATTTAGCAGCATTCCATCTCTTTGCCTTGATAACAATCCTTTAAGCTGGTTGAAAAAATAACTAATTTGGGTTTTGTTATAAATACTAGCCTTAGCTGTGCTGACCACATCAACTCCATCGCGTGCAAAATATATGGCACCCTAAGAAATCTTTGTCATTCCGCATCATATACTCATATGCCCATTAGAAAAAAACTTGCTCGTCAATTAGTTCTTCCCATCATCACTTACTCTGAGGTGGGTTATAGCAAGCTCGATTCTAGGTCATCTCATAAAATTGATACCTTATTCAATATATTACGCATTATGTTTATGGAATACGAAAGTTTGACCACATATCTGCTTGGAGATGCAGCTTATTGGGCTGCGGGTTAACCGATTACTTAAAAGCTAGAAATTGCATATATCTCTTCAGGCTGTTATCTATAAAGACTGCGCTTTACTTATATGAAAAATTAATCTTTCCTAAGTGTGAACGCTCTTATGATTTAATTGTACTTCAGTTTAACTGCTAGGCTGTTTTTT
>NW_023458569.1:1168971-1171219 GCF_013731165.1 Rhagoletis pomonella | reverse complement strand
TTTTTTGTCAATGGTATGAGAGTGTGGAACTCTATTCCTGCCACTATTAGGAGCAAAATCAACAAAGCAACTACAAGAATATATTATATAATTACTTTTCAAAAACTTGATTACCCATCTCAAATTAACTAAGTTCTGTGCTGACCTAAGGGTCTGCGTAATTTTTAAGGTGTACCAGTCTTTTAAATTTGTTTGTTTTTCCTTTTGGATTTGGTTTATTTGTTAAATATCTCTATTTCATTGTTTAAATTATGATTTCTGTTGTTATACCTCCCTGTTGTGCTAAAAAAAATGTTTAATAAATCTTATTGTACTAATGCTTCAAATTGAAATAAATTGAAATTGAAATTTAGATTTTTCCGTGTCAGCTGATTTCTTCCTTCTATAGATGGTTGCCACTTTGTCAGTTTTGCAGATGGTAAAAAAGTTATAAGTTCCTATTCAAAATACTTTTAAAATATTTGAAATTTACCAGCGAATAAGGTTTTTTGTTGAAAAATAAGTAGTTCATATTTAGCTAGCATCTATTAAAGCACGAAAAATTGTAGTTGAAAAGGTGAGTTTATGAAAAGGCATTGATGAGTGGCAACACTGTAGTAAGCAACACCGAGGGCTCCAATAATCGGCAAAATTCTGCGTATACAGACAACGTTTAAGTATAAGTTCTGCGTTCTTGACTAATTTAGCCTTTACTTAAAATTTCCCACAATCGTATTTAATTGTCTTGAATATGTATCAGAGTCCTGCACCAGAGTCCTGCACTGAATGAATAAAACACAACGTTGAGCTGCTTGCGAGAAACTAACACCCCTATTGCGAATGTCGACTGGCAGTACATAAACGACTATTAAGCTATCCAAAAAGTGTATTAATGAGGAAAACAGCTTTTCCTGCAAATCTTGTAAAACCTACAAACCGTGAAGCATCTGGAATGTAACTTCATATTCATATTCATATGTATTCACAAAATTCACATATGTACATACACTTCATCTTCCAACTCCAAGGGATCCGACGAATTTCGTAACTCCCTCTTTCCACATCATCCTCCTCATCACTAAACCATATTTCAACTGCATAAATTTTTTAAATTTTATAATAAAAGCAATTATTTTAAAAATGATGCAAATGAAACACTAAAGAAACAAATGTAAACAAACAAACAGCTGTTTACAATTCAGTTAACCATTCACAATAGTACAAATTTTTAACGATCAAGTTACACAATAGCAAAATAAAAGATGATCGACTCGATCGACAAATTTCTATTCTACTGCCAGTCGACACTCGCAATAGGGGCCTAAGTGTGAAGCAAGCGAAATAATCACGGAGAGTAAGCAAGTGAATGGCGCTCCATGAACCAAAAATACAAGATCACGCCTTCTTCTTAGTAGCCCGTTATAATCGCATTTAGGAAAAAAGTTGGGCGACTTTGACATTAGCCGTTTGTTTACATTTGTTCGTTGTTTACAATTTGGTGGTGGCTTTTTACTGCAATTTTCTTAATTTTCGCTTGTGACAACGTGTGCACACATAAGATAAAGAATAATTTAACACAACGACATGATTTATAGAAGAATTTGCATAAAAAAAATGATTATTCATGCATTCAACAATTACGCGGTTTTTTTTGTTCTCTTCGTTGTTTACTTCTTACATCAAAAATGGCGTCGAGATTTCAAGAGCTAGAAAATAACTTTTTTCTTTCTTTCGGGAAGGCGTGATCTTGTGTCTTTCGTTCATGATGGCGCTCACTTATTGTTATGAAGAAGAGAGCGCCGGCTTGTGAGCTAGTGAGCTTGTGTTGAGCAAGTAATAACAAGTGTTTGGATTATGAGCTCCAATTCATATTGCTCACTGGCTTCGTTTCGCTTAGAGCTCATTTGCTCGCACGCCACTTACGCCATTTGAGCAGTTGCGCTGGGAAGCAAACGCTAGAAAAGAAAGTTGTATGGAAATTAAGTGCAAGGAACTTTTTTAGCTAATAAGAGTTTAAAAATTGCTTGATTATAAAGCCCTAGGTATAAATCAGAAACATTTTTAATACAAATGAATTTCGTTTTTCAAATTAAAACTCTTTGACATAAGTGGACAGCACGAATGTAAAATCAGGTACTACCAGTTCGTATCGTAGTTTTTCTGCTAATTATGTATGTACGCATGTATTTAGGACGGTTTTACTTTCTTATTTCGTAATTATAGTTTTTATGTTTCAACTTAAATTGCGGGAGTGACAAATTGAGCATCG
>NW_023458569.1:1165940-1168961 GCF_013731165.1 Rhagoletis pomonella | reverse complement strand
CGACAAACAAAACGAAAAATTTGATTCTATTCCTAAAACTGCTAGATTGTGTGTTGACGAACAAATGTGCAGCACAAAAATAAGACACGATCTTCGACAGTATATGCCGAACAATTTAATTATTTCTTTTGTGGGATTCAAATGGCTTTGCTGTGGAAAGATAACAAACCTGTGCGACTGGCATCTACTTACGTTGGCTATTTTCTCTCTTTTCAAGGTAGGAAAGCTAAACACCTTTAGAAGACATACGATATGATGGATATGACCACTTTCCGATTTGGGTAAGTCGGGGAGGGGGTAAAAAGAAACGTAAATTGTGCAAATCATCACAGACCCAATGTATTTGTGAAAAGTGCAATTTACATTTACGCTGCTCAAACGCTAAAAATTGCTTTTACCATTACCACCACCGTAAGTAATTGATTTGTTTTTAAAAATATGTAATTTAAGAATTTAATATTATATATTATATAAAAATGTATCAGTGTTTTTTTTCTTCCTTAACTGGGCAAGGGTGCCTTGAGGCAGCCCTCCGTTTTTTCCACCTAACGGTAAAAATATATATATATATTTTCATCTTTTCACGGATAATTACGATTTTATTGACTAAAGTTTTTCATAAAAAAATATATTTATACCCGCGCACATTAGGTCAAATGATACATTTGGCTGTGCAAAAGTCCAATTTCGTAAAGGCAGTTTTACATAATTTTTTGTTGCCATTCTGTAGGGAATACTCTAAAATAACAGAAACTTCACTAAGTTTTTGTAAAATAAAAAACACCGTTTACAGCAATAAACCAAAGTTACACTTTCAAAACGTTATTAATACGTTGTTTGCGAAACCGGTTTATTTTGTAAATTTCAAGTGCATTGTTTTTGTAAAGTTGGAATAACTAAAGGAAATTTTTAAATTGGAAACAAAACTAAAGCATCGTTCACTCAAAATCGGTACGCGTTCCAGCAATTTTTGTACAGCAATTGTTGGAACGTATTAAAAAGTTGCAATGCAGATCGTTAGACAATAGATCTACCATTATGAGGTTTAAATTTCATAGTACTGGCTTTTTATTTGACAGTTTTATTCGCGTTGGAAATTGCTGCTCAAAAAATAATGTTGAACGATTTCGTTGAAAATAAGACATTTTCGAGATCAAAAATCAAATTAAAATTAAATATACCAAAAACTTATAATTATCCTTCAAAAATCAATGAATAGATTCCTTCTGCTTAAACTAACGGGGTGAGCTAATCATTAAAAGCCATCATTTTGCACCAGTTTAAGGATAAGGCTCTTTACCTCAATTAGGAAAAAAAACGGCTTATCAGAAGAAGATCGCGCGAGTGAATTGAAAAACGGTTATCCACAGTTCAGCGAATGCAAGCTATGGCAAGACTTAAAGCATATCGAGTTATAATATATAAAATTCTGTTAGATTAAATACATTTTATAACAAAAACCGCACCCGTTTACATTACCCCCATGTTCACACTAAATGTGGTATTTTATAATAATGACTAATAAAACATGTTTAAAACTGGACTTCGGTCAACTCCCACGTTGAAAGTTTTAAGCTAAAAAGAGACAGGGTGATATCCTCTTACAACTAAATCTATAGAAGTTGACACAGTTGTCAAAAGGCTATGAAATGACAAGAGAATCGAGGCAGTGTCATTAAAACTCGATCAGACTCCACAATGGGTCATATGACCCCAGAAATATGCTGGAAGGAGCGCATGCACAAAGTGTTATTTCATTGTATCATTTACTTTGGACCTTTTTTAAAGTGTTTGTGGGTTTTTATGAAAGCTAATTATTCACAGGTAACTTTAAATCGGCTTGAAGACAATGATGTGAATAAAGTTCTGGAAGTCATCAATTTACGAATATGACCTATTTAAGTCAAATCGAAAAATACATGGTATTTATTTAAAACAAAATTAGAAGAGATGTGCGAACCGTGGAAAAACATAAACTAAAGATAGTTTAGTAGAGCAAGTTGACTACACGAGTCTCTAGAACGGGTGTTCAGAAAATTTTTATCATTATCAAAGAAATTGTCTCTTATTTATTTATTCAAGCAAAATATGAAACTCTCGCTAACATGTACCTATAACGGAATGTTTTCTCTTTATTCTAACATATTAAATATTATTTTCTGAAAACCTATTAAAAAGATATAACCCATTTCATGCGTACCGATTTTGAGTGAACGATGCTTTATATCTAAGTGAGAACCTATGTCCCAATTTAACAAAGTGACTTTTTGTCATTTGTTTGCAAAAAAACTGACTTATTTGCATAACCTCAAACATTTTTCTGATTTATTTCCATTTATGTAAGCTTTTACAATTTTGTTAACTTTCGGCAAACAAAATGGAATCGGAAATGGATAAATTAAGATGTAATGGGTTGAATTTATTTTACTTAACCTACCGTTTTTAGCCGTTTTCAAGAAAAACGGGTTTTTTTGGGCTATCATGCTATCTCAAAAGGCAAGTTATTTGAAGCTTGGCTGATTGGATATATATATATCTCCCATACAACTGATTGTTCAGTTATGAGAATTTTCGTTATAACTCCTCCATTTATGCAGCTGGGAACATGATATTTCGCAATATTTCCACCCATTATCAAAACAATACTTACAGTGAAAATGGCGAAGATCGGGTCACTATGACCTATAGCCTCCATACAAGTGATTGTTCAGATTCGAGATTCTTTGTTATAACTTCTCCATATATGCAGCTAGAAACATGAAATTTCACAATATTTTCACTAATTACCAACAGAAAGTTTACAGGTAAATTAGCAAAGATCGGGTCACTGTAACCTATTTATATCCTCCATAAAACTGATTGTTCAGATATGGGGTTTTACTATAAAACTCATTTTTTGGACTGCTATAACAGATTAATTTCGTAAGCTATTGTATAAATAATAATACAAAGTCTACTGAGAAAATCGTCAAAGTCTATGCTGTATAAGCTTTATCTCTTATACCTCTGATTATTCAGATA
>NW_023458569.1:1164412-1165840 GCF_013731165.1 Rhagoletis pomonella | reverse complement strand
TCAGGGCTGCCAACTCTCCTTAGTTATGAGGTGCCATATTGAGGATAAAAAAGTGCCAAATAGAAAAATAAAAGTGCCAAAAAAGGTGTAATTCCTTTTAATCATTCACATTTAGCAATAAAATAAAGCCACATTTTCAAAACAAAAGTGCAATGATAAAATAAGATAAACCAGTTGAATAGCCTTTATAAATTAGAAAATTTTAGTTGAGAAAAAGAAGTGCACGCAAAGGATTTCACAAAAATGTATTGAAATGTAATTTTTTTTACAAAAGTGCCATTTTGGCATTTTGTGCCAAATGGAAAAATTAAGTGGCATTTGAAGTAAAATAGGAACAAATGGCACGGTTTGAGCCAAGTTGGCATCCCTGCTTAAAATAACTTACAAATATAAAAATGTGAAATATCGCGCGGCGTGGCGTGACGTGGAGTGCGCGCCGGTCGCGCGGGGTACGCTTGGCGCGAGCGCCAGCGCGACGCGCGCGGTGTGGCGTGCTGACGCGGGCCACCGCGAAGCTAAGCAAATTTAATGTTTGAAAGAGAAATAATGTAAATTGATTTTATTTCCCACCCTGGTGCGAAATAAAGTCAATTGACCTTATTTCCGTTGATCTTATTACCTGTCACCAAAATTAAATATAACAAAACCTTATAATTATCCTCCAAAAATCAATGAATAGATTCCTTCTGCTTAAACTAACGGGGTGAGCTAATCATTAAAAGCCATCATTTTGCACCAGTTTAAGGATAAGGCTCTTTACCTCAATTAGGAAAAAAACGGCTTATCAGAAGAAGATCGCGCGAGTGAATTGGAAAACGGTTATCCACAGTTCAGCGAATGCAAGCTATGGCAAGACTTAAACCATATCGAGTTATAATATATAAAATTCTGTTAGATTAAATACATTTTATAACAAAAACCGCACCCGTTTACATTACCCCCATGTTCACACTAAATGTGGTATTTTATAATAATGACTAATAAAACATGTTTAAAACTGGACTTCGGTCAACTCCCACGTTGAAAGTTTTAAGCTAAAAAGAGACAGGGTGATATCCTCTTACAACTAAATCTATAGAAGTTGACACAGTTGTCAAAAGGCTATGAAATGACAAGAGAATCGAGGCAGTGTCATTAAAACTCGATCAGACTCCACAATGGGTCATATGACCCCAGAAATATGCTGGAAGGAGCGCATGCACAAAGTGTTATTTCATTGTATCATTTACTTTGGACCTTTTTTAAAGTGTTTGTGGGTTTTTATGAAAGCTAATTATTCACAGGTAACTTTAAATCGGCTTGAAGACAATGATGTGAATAAAGTTCTGGAAGTCATCAATTTACGAATATGACCTATTTAAGTCAAATCGAAAAATACATGGTATTTATTTAAAACAAAATTAGAAGAGATGTGCGAACCGTGGAAAA
>NW_023458569.1:1160013-1164312 GCF_013731165.1 Rhagoletis pomonella | reverse complement strand
AGGAATAGAGTTCCACACTCTCATACCATTGACAAAAAACAGCCTAGTAGTGTTTTTATAGTTAAACTGAAGTACAATTAAATCATAAGAGCGTTCACACTTAGGAAAGATTAATTTTTCATATAAGTACAGCGAAGTCTTTATAGATAACAGCCTGAAGAGAAATATTTTTTTCTAATGGGCATATGAGTATATGATGCGGAATGACAAAGATTTCTTAGGGTGCCATATATTTTGCACGCGATGGAGTTGATGTGGTCAGCACAGCTAAGGCTAGTATTTATAACAAAACCTAAATTAGTTATTTTTTCAACCAGCTTTAAAGGATTGTTATCAAGGCAAAGAAATAGAATGCTGCTAAAACTTATTCTTGTTTTGCAGACAGGCAGAACATACGATTTAGGGGGTTGAGACGAAGGCCGCAGCCCATCGAGAGATGGAGCATAGGTCCTTGTTCAGATTACAACTAAGTCTGACCACATCATTAATTTGCCCGGACAAATATATCTGGATGTCATCTGCATATGCGTGCATGTTTACTAGGGCGGGTCGATTTAAAAATCGCTCATTGCTCTGTGAAAATCGTATTCTAGGGATCAAAATAAGAAACTTTGCCGAAGGAACCATACCTCTAAAACGAATTCTGATGTCCCCCAATTTGGGTCGAACTTTTAAGTAGGGGCAAATTTTTAAAAATCCCACTTTGACCCATTTAGAGTGCTCCAATCGAGTCCAAATGTATGACCGACCCCCACTAGCTTTGGAGGCCCGACCCACCGATGCCAGTGGCACACCCCCTGGAACCCCCCTGGGGGTTCACCATACAAACATTTCAAAAAATCGCCGGTTTTGCACTTTACATGAAAAAATCAGCGAAATGCCTATGTTTTTTCTTTTTGGAGTTTATTTTTCTCTTTAGAAATTTATTTAGTCAGAACATATGTAAATGAAAAAATGAATTCAACTTAGTAATAGAAAAGAAATTAAAAAAAATTATTAGAAATTAGCGTTTTTACAACCCTTTTAAAACCAAGGCATCACTGTGATGCATTTGCATGTCGTAAACATAGTTGTGTGGGTTTTTTATTCAACCGTTTTAAAAAATGAAGGTATCACTGTGACACAATTGCAGATCGTAAAATTGCTTGTGTTGTTTTTTTTAAGCCACCACAAGACACAGCAGGTAGAATTGAAATTACCATTTCATTCTTATTATCTCGTCTCGTAGACCATATATAACGCAACAGTTTTTGTGAATGCATTAAGTCATTGTGAAGAACTCAAAGTGTGAAGTGCTAATTTCAGATAAAAAAATATTTCAAAAAAAATAATAAGTGAAGTGACCATTCCAAATCAAAAAGTTTACAATGAATCCACCATCCTCTACACCGCAAGATGAAGCAACTACATCAACAACTATCGAAAACCCAATGAGTCATATACCCAAGCATGATGTTACTGTTTTTGGTGTGTCTACTGATTTAACTGATCTTAATTTACCAACCCATCTGGATATCTTGAGATATTGGGCCTCATGCATAAAAAGTGAGCTTAAGCTCCGACTCGATTTTCAGTACAAATTCTTGAGCTTGAGCTCACCCCTTCTGTGCAAAAATTGAGTCTGAGCTTAAGCTCACTTTTTATGCATAAGGCCCATTATTTTTACTTAAGTGAACGTGCTAAAACAGAAAAAAAAAAGTTTTCCCATAAATCATTCACTATTCAAGTACAAGATAAGTTGATTGGAATTTGGGAAAAACTTGGTATGGAAATAATGCTGAAAAAAAGTGTATTTAATAAATTCAATAAATTGCTTGACAAGTATCAAGAGCAAATCAAGAGAAGAAACAACACCCAACAATTTACAGAGTATGTAAAATCTCTGGAAACAATTTTTTACATTGGAACATGTAAATGCGATTTGAAGGCAGCTCCATGTGCATGCGGCTGGGTTCCCGAACGCCTCAAAGAGTTCATGCACGATCAACATAATCAGAGAAGACTAACAATGGATGCATTTGTGATGGAAACTGAAGAGCAAGGAGCAACGTCTATGTCATCAATGCCAACATACCAAGATCCCGATGATTCAACATACGCACCGCCACCGGTTCAAGAAGATATGGATAGAAGCACAAGTTCACAATACACAGAGAGATACGATTGTTTTAACTTTGCCTTGGTATGTGACAGATTTGGTGTGCCTGACAGAGTAGCATCAGCATTGGGAACCGCTCTTTTGCAAGATTTTAAAATTAAAGATAAGCATGGGAAACCTCTCATCATGGATAAATCGAAAGTTCGCAGAGAAAAAGAGAAATGCAGACAAGAAGTGCTTCGCAAACGGTTAGATGATACCAATTTGTTAGCGTTTTCATTCGATGGCAGAAAAGATGATACTTTAACGATAGATAAAATTGATGAGAAGTATCATACTAGGATGGTAAAAGAACCTCATCATGTTATTTTGAGAGAACCCAATTCTGAATTGATTGGTTACGTAAGACTGAAACATGAAACCGCTGAATACAAAACAACCAAATTAAATGGTTTTTTCAACGATAAAAATATATCACTGGATGCATTAATTGGAATATGCACTGACGGTGAGCCAACAAACACTGGCCCACACGGTGGAATTATACGACGATTCGAATTGCTGTTAAAAAGACCATTGCATTGGTTCGTTTGCCTTCTACACTTCAACGAACTTCCGTTTCGGCATTTGTTTGAAGCTTCGGATAAATTAACCAGCACTGGACCAAGATCGGCAACCGGAAAACTGAGCCGTCAAATCGAAACTTGTGAAACTCTTCCGGTAAGTTATTGCTATCACTCATTTATTATAATTGTCAACCATTTTTAATTATTTTATTATTATATATTTTCAGGTGGTGGACGGCTTCCAGAAAATTGAGTTGCAAAATATGCCCCCTGCTCCAGAAAAAATTGAATTTTCCACCGATTCGAAGTACTTATACGACATGGCCCATGCAATTTCTAGCGGCGTGGTTCCGGTGGATCTGGCTAACATCAAACCAGAGAAAATTGTACATTCTCGGTGGCTCACCAAGGCCGCTAGATTATTGCGATTATATGTGACAACGGAAAATCCAGATGCAAATTTAAGAATTCTGGTTGAATTTATAATTAAATGTTATGTGCCAATGTACTTCAATATCAAGTATTACAGCTCTGTCGTGTACGGCAGTGCATTATTTTTCAAGTTCATTGGTTGGTCACGATTTCTAGAACCTCGTTTACGCAAAATTGTCAATCAAGTAATTAAAGATAATTCATATTATGCGCATTCGGAAAATATCTTGTTATCAATGTTGTTTGATGATAGCAAAGAAAAGCGCGAAAAAAATTCTACGCTATCGAACCGATGTTGACGAGCCAATGGAACTTAGAGTTTATAAAAAACCAGATATAAACTTTAATTGCACAAGTTATACGGAACTGATCAATTTGAATGATATAAATATCGTATTTGAACCACCATTCACGCGAAGCATTCCGTACGATACATAGAAAGAATATTTAAATCAAGATGATCCACCGTTTAATGATCCAAAAATTCCATCACACATACAAGGAACGGAACGACATGTTCAATTGCTAGCTAGCGTTTCCAAACGGGTTATACCGGAAAATGTAGAGGCTGTTATGGCGACGACATTAGAGAGCCGTGCGAAATTGCCCAGACTTGAAAGTAAAAAAGACTTCAAACAATAATTTTTTTGAAGTGAAACTTCTTAGTCGAGTTCGGAGATGGTCGCTTTAAATATTTAACACCAAGCCATAAACTCTGTATCGTTCGTTCGATTTTTAAAAATGAGGTGTCACATGAAAGGCCTTGTCCTTCGGGTGTACACCATAGCCTTAGTTCCATGAAAGGAGTTGCCACATGTTAGAAAATCGAATTCAAAATTTCTCTGCCGCAGAAGGTTGCGTTAAATATTTAACACCACGTCATAAAATCTGTATCGTTCGTACGATTTTCAAAAATGAGGTGTCACATGAGAGGTTTTGTCCTTCGGGTGTGCAACGTAGCTTTAGTTCCATGAAAGGAGTTTCCACATGTTAGAAAATCGAATTCAAAATTTCTCTGCCGCAGAGGGTTGCGTTAAATATTTAACACCACGTCATAAAATCTGTATCGTTCGTTCGATTTTTAAAAATGAGGTGTCAAATGAAAGGCCTTGTCCTTCTGGTTTACAACATAGCTTTAGTTCCATGAAAGGAGTTGCCACATGTTAGAAAATCGAATTCAAAATTTCTCTGCCGCAGAGGGTT
>NW_023458569.1:1158133-1159913 GCF_013731165.1 Rhagoletis pomonella | reverse complement strand
CCGGCGATTTTTTGAAATGTTTGTATGGTGAACCCCCAGGGGGGTTCCAGGGGGTGTGCCACTGGCATCGGTGGGTCGGGCCTCCAAAGTTAGTGGGGGTCGGTCATACATTTGGACTCGATTGGAGCACTCTAAATGGGTCAAAGTGGGATTTTTCAAAATTTGCCCCTACCCAAAAGTTCGACCCAAATTGGGGGACATCAGAATTCGTTTTAGAGGTATGGTTCCTTCGGCAAAGTTTCTTATTTTGATCCCGAGAATACGATTTTCACAGAGCAATGAGCGATTTTTAAATCGACCCGCCCTAATAGATAGAGATACATATATGAAAAAGCATATCTAAACAATCAGATGTATGGATGATATACCTTATATAGCAGCAGTCTAAGTGATTTTCACTGCTGTGTGATCGGTATGTTAGCCGGTAACACAATTTAATGGGTTTAGACTCCTACATAGAGGAGATATATCGTAATAACTGGTATCTGAATAATCAGAGGTATAAGAGATAAAGCTTATACAGCATAGACTTTGACGATTTTCTCAGTAGACTTTGTATTATTATTTATACAATAGCTTACGAAATTAATCTGTTATAGCAGTCCAAAAAATGAGTTTTATAGTAAAACCCCATATCTGAACAATCAGTTTTATGGAGGATATAAATAGGTTACAGTGACCCGATCTTTGCTAATTTACCTGTAAACTTTCTGTTGGTAATTAGTGAAAATATTGTGAAATTTCATGTTTCTAGCTGCATATATGGAGAAGTTATAACAAAGAATCTCGAATCTGAACAATCACTTGTATGGAGGCTATAGGTCATAGTGACCCGATCTTCGCCATTTTCACTGTAAGTATTGTTTTGATAATGGGTGGAAATATTGCGAAATATCATGTTCCCAGCTGCATAAATGGAGGAGTTATAACGAAAATTCTCATAACTGAACAATCAGTTGTATGGGAGATATATATATATCCAATCAGCCAAGCTTCAAATAACTTGCCTTTTGAGATAGCATGATAGCCCAAAAAAACCCGTTTTTCTTGAAAACGGCTAAAAACGGTAGGTTAAGTAAAATAAATTCAACCCATTACATCTTAATTTATCCATTTCCGATTCCATTTTGTTTGCCGAAAGTTAACAAAATTGTAAAAGCTTACATAAATGGAAATAAATCAGAAAAATGTTTGAGGTTATGCAAATAAGTCAGTTTTTTTGCAAACAAATGACAAAAAGTCACTTTGTTAAATTGGGACATAGGTTCTCACTTAGATATAAAGCATCGTTCACTCAAAATCGGTACGCATGAAATGGGTTATATCTTTTTAATAGGTTTTCAGAAAATAATATTTAATATGTTAGAATAAAGAGAAAACATTCCGTTATAGGTACATGTTAGCGAGAGTTTCATATTTTGCTTGAATAAATAAATAAGAGACAATTTCTTTGATAATGATAAAAATTTTCTGAACACCCGTTCTAGAGACTCGTGTAGTCAACTTGCTCTACTAAACTATCTTTAGTTTATGTTTTTCCACGGTTCGCACATCTCTTCTAATTTTGTTTTAAATAAATACTATGTATTTTTCGATTTGACTTAAATAGGTCATATTCGTAAATTGATGACTTCCAGAGCTTTATTCACATCATTGGCTTCAAGCCAATTTAAAGTTCCCTGTGAATAATTAGCTTTCATAAAAACCCACCAACACTTTAAAAAAGGTCCGAAGTAAATGATACAATGAAATAACACTTTGTGCAAGCGCTCCTTCCAGC
>NW_023458569.1:1155100-1158033 GCF_013731165.1 Rhagoletis pomonella | reverse complement strand
CGTTGTAAAGCTCATACAGCTCATCGTTAAATCGTCTGCGATATTCGCCATCACCAACGCGTAAAGGTCCGTAAATCTTTCGCAGAATCTTTCTCTCGAAAACTCCAAGAGCCGCCTCATCAGATGCTTTCATTGTCCATGCTTCCGCGCCATACACCAGCACAGGCATGATGAGTGACTTATAGAGTGTGATCTTTGTACGACGAGAGAGGACTTTACTTCTCAATTGCCTACTCAGCCCAAAGTAGCACTTGTTGGCAAGAGTGATTCTCCGTTGGATTTCAAGGCTGACATTATTATTGGTGTTAATGCTGGTTCCCAAATAAACGAAGTCGTCTACTTTTTCAAACTTGTAACTGTCAACAGTGACGTGGGTGCCAAGACGCGTATGCTCTGACTGTTTGTGTGCTGACAGGAGATACTTCGTTTTGTCCTCGTTCACCACCAGACCCATTCGCTTTGCTTCTCTATCCAATCCCGAGAAGGCAGAACAGACGTAGCCCTTGTTTTTACCGATAATAACGATGTAGTCGGCATACGCCAGCAATTGTACGCTCTTATAAAGTATTGTGCCTGAGCGGTTCAGTTCTGCGGCTCGTATTATCTTCTCCAACATAAGATTAAAGAAATCACACGAAAGGGGGTCCCCTTGTCTGAAACCTCGTTTGGTATCAAACGGCTCGGAGAGGTCCTTCCCTATTCTGACGGAGCTGGTGGTATTGCTCAACGTCATTTTACACAGCCGTATTAGTTTCGCGGGGATACCAAATTCAGACATCGCGGCATAAAGGCAACTTCTCTTCGTGCTGTCGAAAGCGGCTTTGAAATCGACAAATAGATGGTGTGTGTCGATCCTATTCTCGCGGGTCTTTTCCAAGATTTGGCGTATTGTGAATACCTGATCTATGGTGGATTTTCCAGGCCTAAAGCCACACTGATAAGGTTCAATCAGCTCGTTGACGGTGGGCTTCAGTCTTTCGCACAATACGCTCGATAAGACCTTGTAACCTATGCTTAGAAGGCTAATTCCGCGGTAGTTGGCGCGTATGGCGGGGTCGCCTTTCTTGTGGATTGGGCAGAGCACACTTAAATTCCAGTCGTCGGGCATGCGTTCATCTGACCATATTCTGCATACGAGCTGATGCATGCACCTCATCAGCTCCTCGCCGCCGTACTTGAATAGCTCGGCTGGCAGGCCGTCAGCTCCAGAAGCTTTGTTGTTTTTCAGCCGCGTAATCGCTATTCGTACCTCGTCATAGTCAGGCGGTGGGACAGCTACTCCATCATCATCGACTGGGGACTCGGGTTCGTCTTCCTCACTACTTTCAGCGCTGCTACCATTCAGTAGGTTATAAAAGTGTTCCCTCCACAATTTAAGTATATTCTGGACATCGGTCACTAGGTCGCCATTGTTGTTCTTACAGGAGTTCGCCCCGGTCTTGAAACCTTCCGTAAGTCGCCTAACCCTCTGGTAGAATTTTCGGGCGTTCTTCCTGTCGGCCAGCATCTCAAGCTCTTCGCACTCACGTATTTCGGCCTCTCTCTTATTATTGCGGCAAATACGTCTCGCTTCCTTCTTCAGTTCCCTATAACGGTCCCACATGGCTCGCGTTGCGCCCGATCGCAGCGTGGCCCTGTAGGCGGCATCTTTTTTCTCTGCGGCTTCTTGACATTCCTCATCGTACCAGTTGTTCTTTCGGGCTCGCTGAAATCCAACTACTTCTTCGGCGGCGGTACTTAATGATCGGGAAATGTGGTTCCACTGCTCGCGTACGTCGGATTGTTGAAGAGTGCTCTCAGAGAGCAGGTGTGTGAGCCGAGTGGCGAATAAATTGGCCGTCTGTTGTGATTGCAGCTTTTCGACGTTAAGCTTTCCTTGCATTGTTGGGCGCACATTTTTTGCTGCACAGAGGCGGGTGCGTATCTTGGCTACAACAAGATAGTGGTCCGAGTCGATGTTTGGCCCTCGGAGTGTACGTACGTCCAAAACGCTTGAAGCATGCCTTCCGTCTATCACAACATGATCGATTTGGTTTCTCGTTTTTCGATCTGGAGACAGCCATGTAGCTTGGTGGATGTTCTTATGCTGGAACCTTGTACTACATATTACCATATTTCGGGCCCCGGCGAAGTCGATCAGCCTCAGTCCGTTATCGGACGTTTCGTCGTGGAGGCTGAATTTTCCGACAGTGGCGCCAAAGATCCCTTCCTTGCCCACCTTGGCATTAAAATCGCCAAGCACGATTTTGACATCGTGTCGGGGGCAGCGCTCATATGTACGTTCCAAGCGCTCATAGAAGAGATCCTTGGACGCCTCATCCTTCTCTTCCGTCGGGGCATGGGCGCAGATGAGCGAGATGTTGAAGAATCTAGCTTTGATGATTCCACCCATTATCAACAGAAAACTAAGAGTGAAAATTACAAAGATCGGGTTACTATAACATATAGCTCCCATACAACTGATTGTTCAGATATAAGATTTTTCGTTATAACTCCTACATTTAATTAGCTAGGAACATGAAATTCGGCACTGTTGTCACTCATTATAAAAAGAATATTTTCAGTGAAAATGGCGAAGATCGGGTAGCTATAACCTATATCCACCATACAACTGATTGTTCAGATTCGAGATTCTTTGTTATAACTTCTCCATATATGCAGCTAGAAACATGAAATTTCACAATATGTTCACTAATTACCAACAGAAAGTTTACAGGTAAATTAACAAAGATCGGGTCACTGTAACCTATTTATATCCTCCATAAAACTGATTGTTCAGATATGGGGTTTTACTGTAAAACTCATTTTTTGGACTGCTGTAAAAGATTAATTTCGTAAGCTATTCTATAAATAATAATACAAAGTCTACTGAGAAACTCGTCAAAATCTATGCTGTATAAGCTTTATCTCTTATACCTCTGATTATTCAGATA
>NW_023458569.1:1114622-1155000 GCF_013731165.1 Rhagoletis pomonella | reverse complement strand
TCTATGCTGTATAAGCTTTATCTCTTATACCTCTGATTATTCAGATACCAGTTATTACGATATATCTCCTCTATGTAGGAGTCTAAACCCATTAAATTGTGTTACCGGTTTACATACCGATCACAGTGAAAATCACTTAGATTGCTGCTGTATAAGGTATTTCATCCATACATCTGATTGTTTAGATATGGTGTTTCATATATGTATCTCTATCTATGTATTCTGTAAATATATAATTTTTTTCAAATGCAGTAATCTATTAAAGTAAAATTTTCAGATGCTCATGAAAGGTATGAAGCCTTCGGCATAGCCGAAGACAGCGGTGCTCTTACTTGTTACTCTCTAGAAAATAATTTATGCAACCTCACATACGCGGTTTTGCATTATCTTGATACGTGGTTTTGCATTTTCCTGATATGTGGTTTAATACTTTAAACGACGATATAAATAATATCGGTGGAAAATTTAGAAATACTGAAATCTCAAGTGAAAATGAAGTGTTTTATGAAGACTAACTGCTTTAGGAATCTCTCCTCAAGACATATCTGCGAGACATGTAGTAAATATTTTTCTTTTTTTAATTTGAGAATTTCGATAATGCCATAACTAATCGCTAGAAGAAACCATTTATGTACATGTGACCATACTTATTTTATTATGAAGCTCATTTCAAAGGTAAAGGTATGCTAAGAAAACAACTTGTGTCAAAACCAAGCTAATTGGACAATGTTTTTGAGTACTACCTAAACAGATATACTAATCATTTGAACATACAAAAAAGCAAAAAAGTCTGTTTTACGAGAGCCAAGTCTGTTTAACATTTTATTGACTGCCTCTACACTTGTTTTAACGTTTGCCATCTTTTTACATTAAAATAATGCAATATTTTAGCTGCTATTAATTTCGCACAGAAAAAGTAATCATTTGACCTAATGTGCCGTGGTTTGTTTTTTGGCTTTTGAACGATAGAGGGTTAATTGAAGAGTGCAGTAATTTAATCATAAAAAATCACTGATTGAAAATGTGTGTATTTGTAATAAAGTAACAAATACGATGCGGAAACCTTTGGTTGGACACAATCATTATTTTAGTTTAACTAAAGTTGACTTTACAAACAGATGGTAACCCTCTTCGTAATATTTGCAAGCTAAAACCTTTTTAAACCTCTCCCATATGGTGATACCTAGCTATTTCAATAACCTAATTCTTTTAATTCCAATGGAATTTGATTTTTTTACAGGTGGCAACCCCCTACACGCAGTTAAGAAATAAACCCTTTTCATACATATTTCGGTTAATACCCATCTCTTTATAATTCATTGATCTTATTACAATTGAATTTATTTTTTTAGCAGGTGGCAACTCTAAAAAAAAATTAACCTCTATTGTCAAGCTTTTTAATCTATTTTTGAATATAGAACGAATCGTGCAGATCTGATGGCACTGGCGTAAAATAAAAATGCATTAGCAAAAAACGCATTACTTCAAGATGTGCAAAAAATTAGCAGGTTTTTATTTCTTCCTTCGAATGCTAAAAACCCGTACTATTTACTAAAATAATATAAAATAACATATTTTTACATATAATTTTTATTCATTCCATCAAAATTTACCACTTTTCGAAATTTTGATTAAAAAAAATGTTTTTCTGGAATACAGCAGGAACACCCTGTGTTTTATTTTATTCCAAAATTTTTAATCCTGCAACTCTCTACTACATATGTATATGGAAATAAAAAACGTCAAACCAACATTTTATTTCAAAGAATGTATTTTTGACACTTGTTTCGGTGAAGAGCTTACGTACGGCTCTTATTAAATATTCTTACAGCCAGTTTCACCAAACTATTTAAGTGGAAATTAACTTTAATTTAATTTTTTATTTAAATCTCATTTTAATTATTTTCAGTTTCAATAAACTATTTATTTAAGTGAGTAAAAAGTGGTTGTAAAACAGACTAGGACTAGCTTTCGCTTTCATTTGTACTGAGAGCTTTTGAAAGCTTTGGCACGCTGTGTTGTAAAAGCAGGGCTGGTATACAAGTAAGCAGCAGATGCACAATGATCAGGTGATTAAACGTGTAACACCTCTGAGTGTGGTTATTCTGATTTAACTTTTATTTAAGTGCAGAGCATAGGTCACTTAAATCAAAATTAAAATTGATTGGTGGAACCGAAATTAAAGTAATTTTCACTTAAATAATTTGGTGAAACTGGCTGTTAGTATAAAATTTGTCGACTTTAGTGGCTTCCTGGCGGCACATAATTCATTTTATAGGGAAATTTCTATTCAGTTTTTTTTTAGTGGATAAATTACCTTTCCAGAAATACCAAACACGTTCAGATTGCAGACAAAGTATTTTTCGATTTTTGCCCACTTAGGCGGCACTGTGCGTAGGGATGCAACATCGCTCTTAAAAACATCGATTTTTGAAAATATCGATGTTCCCACAACAAACATTGATGTTAAAGAGCATCGGTTATAAAAGCAATACATCGATGTAGCCTGAAATATTTTTTAAATCTCGAAAGAACTCTCACATATCCGCTACAAACCATAACTTTATACAAACTTTGAAAAATTCAACACATTTTTATCTTAATTTTGAACTTTTTTATCTGAATTTTTAGAAAAAACTGCTAAAAATCGCCTTGATTTTTACCGAATTAGTTTTGCTGACGTGGTTTTGCACATTTTACCATATAAAAGTAAATTTCTTATAGAACTAAATGCGAAAGACCTTTTGCGAACAAAATTAAAAAAATCAACGCCAGTTATTACAAATTGCACCTTTTATATGAAAAAACCGCCAGAGAAAAATCATTAAAAATAAAAGCGAATTTTAGCCGATTAAAACTTGCACCTGTTTTATTAGAATTACATACCCAAAATTTTTAAAATATTCAGACTAAAAATTTCAAAATTTAGATGAAAATTTATTGAATTTTTCTAAGTTCTGGTTACGGAAGGAACCATATTTTTATACAAAAAAAAAAAATTAATAAAATTTTATTTAACACGTTCGCTACCAAGAGTATTTAAGCAGTGCGTCGGAACAGACCAGGTAGAATTTTATTTGTTTTTGTCTAGTGTTGTGGGTTTTGGTTGTCATGTGATATCTCAGAAACTCAAATTTATAATAAAAGTAATTGTTTTAAGCCTGACACATATTTGTGACGCTGGTCTATAGAGATATTTTTTGGTATAGACAAGGGTCACACTTATGTGATAGGCTAAACTTTAGGGTTTTATCTAACTCGGTGTTATTCAAAAACTCAGTATCATTATGGCTTATTTTGGGCGTGAAATTCTCTGAAACATGGCTCAATACTTATTATGTTCAAACAAGCCTAAATATATGTACTTACCGTCCTCTGAGTATGTATTTCACTATGAAGCTAATATTTTCTCTCTTAAAGTCGGTAGACTTCCACACGTGCTACATAACCTCATACTTTACAGGTAGCTGTAATCCCGAGACCACTTGTCACAAACGTGTGCCAGAACTTCCTATATACTGTATCCAACAACCCGCTATCGCAGACGGCGGTGAATGGAGGTATAATTTAATTAAGTTAGACTGGTTTGTGTCGGTGGTCCCACGTGAAAACCCAGCTGACACATATATGTGACCAGTGATTGGACTTAAAAAAAAATCCTGTGTGGTAGAATCTGGAAAAAAGTGGTAGATTTCAAAAAAATGTGGTATATCTCAGGTTTTGTATCCAACTTCGTACAAAAATTAAAAAAAATCTGCAAGGTTTCACTTAAATTGCAAGCATTTTAATTAGAATCTAAAAAAAAAAATAATCTACTATATAAAAGTCTGACGGTGTTAGTGGTCGAACTCCTCCTAAACGGCTTGACCGATCTTTATGAAGGTATGAGAATCGGATGTAAAGTATAGTTCACACCGCTAGGTGCAGGGGGTGTGGCACCTCCCATATAAACCGAATTTTTCACACTGCATATCTCTGAAAGTTTTCATGGTAGAGTACTCGAGCATGGTATGGAGATATACAAAAACCATCGCATGGTCACGAAGAAAAATTGTGGTTATTGGAAAAGGGGGCGTGGCACCTCCCATACAAACCGAATTTTTCATGCATATCTCTGGAAGTGTTCGTGGCAGAGTACTGAAACTTGGTATGGAGATATATGAAATCAATCGCAAACTCATGGAGAAAAATTGTGGTTTTTGGAAAAGGGGGCGTGGCACCTCCCATACAAACCTTCCTTTTCATACTGCATATCTCTGGAAATGTTCGTGGTAGAGTACTGAAACTTGGTATGGAGAAATATGAAATCAATCGCATAATCATGAAGAAAAATTGGGGCTGTTGGAAAAAGGGGCGTGGCACCTCCCATACAAACCGATTTTTTCATACTGCATATCTCTGGAAGTGTTCATGGTATAGTTCTGGAACTTGGTACGGAGATATACGCAATCAACCGCATACTCTTGGAGAAAAACGTAGGCTATTGGAAAAGGGGGCGAGGCACCTCCCATAGAAACCGAATTTTTATACTGCATATCTCTGAAAGTATTCATGGTACAGTACTGGAACTTCGTATGGAGATATGTCAATCAATCCCATACTCATGGAGAAAATTGGGGCTATTTGAAAAGGGGGCGTGCACCACTCATACAAACCGGATTTTTCATACTGCATATCTCTGGTAGTTTTCATGGTAGAGTACTCGAACATGGTATGGAGACATATTAAATCAATCCCATACTCTTAGAGAAAATTTCGGCTATTTTATAAGGGGGCGTGGCGCCTTTCAAATGCACTGAAGCTATTACGTATCTTTGTATGCATACTACGGTTGCCAACTTTTGCATTCTTGAAAGCGGGACACACAATGTTAGGAAAGAGGGTAGGTAAAATAACATATTAAACGACATCAATTTCATTGGTTTACTTGGAACAACAGAGAACAACAAAACAATGTAAAATTTCATGGATGCATACAAATTTTCATAAAACGATAGTTTAATGATAATACTTTTAAATAACTTAAAAAATAAATTAAAATTGTAATAAAAATTACACCAAATAATTAATTTCTATATATCGTCACCTGAGTCGAAGATCGAACCATCTCGGCAGCCAGTTCAAAAACGCCCTATCTCAGAAAACTGTTCAAGAACGCCCTACTTCAGAATTTGATTGAAAAACGCCCCATTTCAGAATTTGATTGAAAAACACCCTAGCCCAGAATTTGGTTGAAGAACGCTCTATCTCAGAATTCGTTTCAAAAACGCCCTATCTTAGCCGAAAATAAATTGAAAATGTGCTGAGAAAGGGCGTGTTTGAATCGGCAGCTGCAATAGGGCATTTTTGAACCAAATTCTGCGATACGGCGTTATTGAAAAGTTTTCCGAGATAAAGCACAATGTATGGAACATTTTTTACTTAAAATTTCCACGAATTTTCTATAAAAATATAGTTCATCCTACAACGAAGAAGCATTAAAAAAAGTTTCTAGACTATGTGCAAAACTCAGGAAATTACATACAAGTTGTCACTGTAGTTTGAAGTTGGTAAAAAATTGCGTATTCTTCAAGTAGCCACGGCTGGAACTCTTTGTTTAAAATCCATTCGTCAATAAAATAGTAATCGCGTTTTTGACTTGTTAGTGTAATTCCCTCATTTTAACCGGGACAAAATTACACATATTTTTTACATCTAGACTCAAGAATTTACATATTTAAAATTTTCAAATTATCAGCTGATTCAACGGCGTTGCCAAATTGTTACCAAACAGCTGTATGCACGACATTACCGCATTGCGCAGTTTGTTTATTGTATTTAGTTACGAATGAAACAGTCTGCAGTAAATCGCAGTAGAAAACAAAATACGGCATATAGTGACAATCAGTAAATAGAATTTGAAAAATAAATGTACATATTTCAAGAGTTCTATATTTTTTTACAACGCGATGTCTAAATTTTTTTCTTGCGAAAAGCCGGGACATTTTGAGTCACGACTAGGGTTGCCAGATTTTTTATGCGCGAAATCAGTACATTCGACTTTTTCATGCTAAAAAAATCAGTACTTTTCAGTACATTTTCATTCAAAGCAAAATTATGAATGTAAGTAACAGAAAATAATTTAAAACGCCTGAGTTCTTGTTTTTAACCATATTTTGGTATATAAATAAAATATAGTTCATTAAAAATAAAAGTGTTATTCATTTTAACATGAGTGTACACATTATTATACACAGGAGGCAATAAATTATTTTATGTTTGTGACTTTTCGAATAGCAATAATCAGATCATTCCCATTTTCAGTGTTTAAATAGTCAAATAATTCTATACATTTCATTTTAAAATTACTTTTAATTTTAAGTTCACTTTCAAAAATTTTAATTAGAAGCCGGTTTCTCTCTTTGCGTCAGGAAACAAACTTTATTCTTAAGATCCTCTCATACTGTGAAAAAGTACAACTTTTCAAGGAGCTCATATATATTTCCTCATGGCTTAAATAATTTATCAACTACGCAAAAACTGTGAAAGACTAAGAATTCGCTAAAAAGAGTATCTCTCTATGTCTTGTATGCAAAACTCTTTTACAAAGTCAGTAAATTGGGAAAAAGGAGTTGTAAGTTATAGGCAAAAGCCATTCGAATATTGAAATTTATTGTTATTAAACTGAAAGATATTTTCGAGATAACTAACAACACTCGCCAAAAATTTAAGCCTCCTTTTTAAGTAATTTAAGCTCCATCATATTATCGCAACTGGTACGTAACGACCCGGCGATATGCCCATAAAACGATTGATCTTTTTGTTGTATTAATTTCTTGGGCATATCAAATATTATCTAAAACATGTCAACTATAATTAGGATATTTTTATCTTATTTTTTACAGTACAGTTTAAGGAAGTTCCAACGTTATGTAAAAACCTTAAGAAAATACTAAAGTATTTTGTTTGAATAGAAAATTCAGTACAAATCAGTACAAATTTTGAAAAATCAGGAAATTAGCGTACTGATTGAAGAAATGAATAAAATCAGTACAAGAGTTGAAATATCAGTACTGTACTGATAAAATCAGTACGTCTGGCAACCGTAGTCCCGACATGTGTCATACTTACGGTGACCATCCGTTCTTTATTTTAAAGGACAGTCCTTTATTTTCACCCCCTGTCCTTTATAATTTTTGTCAAACTAAAGGACGCCATTTGTCCTTTATTTCTTAAACTGTCCTTTAAATTAGCTTTGGATTTTGCAGAGGTCAATTTTTAAACATAGAATATGAAAAAATAAAAATGTCCATAATGAAACAGAATGAAAACCGTCCTCAGTTTGCTTCGCACCCCACTTAAGGGTCACGAATCCTTGGTAATACTGATAAAGGGAAATTTATGTAATTGAAAAAAAAAACTAATATTTAGACATTTTGCCAGAAAAAATAATATACTTTGAGTAAAATTCATTGTAGGCAAAAGCACAGGGAGTGTTGTGCCCAGGATCGTGTTGCACGCTAAGATTTCAGATTCACTGAAAAATAACAATCAACCTCCGCTCAATTATGATAAACGCATTGTAGCAGAAAAGGATGGCGAAGTCCGTTATAAGGATTTGGTTTAATTTTTCGGAATCGGTTAAAATCAGGTTATAGCGCCATTCGAGAAGAGGAACTTGTACAATTTAATAAAATAATTAAATGTCAAATATTTGATCTAAATTACCATCATACAAGTTGTATGTTCGTATTCTAAAATCATTGGGAAAAATGTCCTTTATTTTACGTTATTTAATATGGTCATCGTAGTCATACTGGGGCCGGGACATATCTCTTAAATCCGGGACAGTTCCGCCGAGAACGGGACCGTTTGCAACCGTGATGCATACATATACACTTTTGCGAGGTTATTTAAGATGGCAATGGAAATATGGCTTCTGACACCATATCTTATTTTTTACAGTACAGTTTAAGGAAGATCCACGTTATGTAAAACCCTTAAGAAAATACTAAAGTATACAAATCAGTACAAATTTTGAAAAATCAGGACGTTAGCGTACTGATTGAAGAAATGAATAAAATCAGTACAAGAGTTGAAATATCAGTACTGTACTGATAAAATCAGTACGTCTGGCAACCGTAGTTCCGACATGTGTCATACTGGGACCGGGACATATCTCTTAAATCCGGGACAGTCCCGCCGAAAACGGGACGGTTGGCAACCGTGATGCATACATATACACTTTTGCGAGGTTATTTAAGATGGCAATGGAAATATGGCTTCTGACACCACCAAATCGTAATATTAGAAGATAAATGCGTCACTGAAAATCATGAACGTGAACTGTTGGTGAAAATGTTAGACCAAAATATTTCAATACAAAAAATTTATTTTGGGCGAGACGAAGTTCGCCGGGTCTGCTAGTTTTAGTATAATAAAGTGCAAGATTGAAGATGCGTTGAGTTTTGGCAATTTTTTTCCTTGACAGTGTAAAGCCGTTCCTTTCTCATCAAGATATTTTTCGAACATATTTTGAGAGATTTCTGCAACCTTACGGAGTGCTGCCAGTCACATCACGATGCAGCGAACAAATGTGGTACGTTCCAGAAACCGCTAGTGGGATTTGCCGATTTTGACAATTCTCAAGTAAAAGTAAACAACGCCTTAGAAACTTTAGATGAACCGGAATTTGCTAATACTTTCACAAAAATCGCAGTTTTTTTACATTTTTGCTATTAATTCTTTTTATAAATCATATATTTTGCAATTTAACATAATAAAACCACATTTCCTGTCGAAAAAATGATTATTGAGTAAATTTACTATTTTACAGTTTATTTTGTCCTCCCATTCGGCTTTGTTTACTTTTACTTGAGGAATTTCATCGCCGCTGGGAATGCGGAATCTTGTATTATATCATTCTTGTAACCATATAGTGTTTAGTGTTGGACAATTATTGCTCAAAAAATTAAGAAAATTATGTCGAGCAAAAATAAAACTACTCAAAAACGCGAATATGTGGTAGATTTAAGACCTTGTGTGGTAGATGTGGCAGATGCTCCAAAAAGTGGCAGATCTACCACAATGTGGTAGAAGTCCGATCACTGTATGCGTCGCCTGGTAGCGAACGTATTAGAAAACGACAAATATTTAACAAAAATCAGCATGCACTCACGTTTGATCGCCATATAGAAACTTTGTATGTACATATGGAAACTTCCTTCAAGCAGCATATTTCAATACAAGTATAAGTATGTTGCTATAACTATGATGTATCTTAAATATCTAAATCTTATTTATTTGAATATTTATAAACATTTTGAAATGAGTTCAGAAAAGAAGCTTTGATAATCTATCCCCCAAAAGCCTGCTTCTTTCCTGGATGATGGTTGCACCAGCTTCCGAGAACAAGCGCTCGCTTACCACTGGTCTTTCGGCATAATACGAACGGAGTGAATGCACGATGTCGATGTTTTTCACTTTTCTAGTCGATGTGTCGACGATGTGTCGTCCAGCAAATCATCGATGTTAACATCGATGTTTTGAAAAAAATCGATGCATCGTTTGCATCCCTAACTGTGCGTAGGTAGCTTTTGCCTAGATTAGCATATAGGATCCTTTTTCCGAGAAGTGGACCAGGGACCGATCTATTCGAGAAAATCGTATTTATGGTCCGATTCGCACGAAATTTGGTACGTAGGTAGCTTTTTACCTAGGGTAGCATATATGATATTTTTTTTCCTTGAAGTGGACCAGGGACCGATGTATTCAAAAAAATCTTATTTATGGTCCGATTTGCTTAAAATTTGATGCGTAGGTAGCTTTTTGTGTAGATTAGGATATGGGATCCTTTATTTCCGGAAAGTGGATCAGGGACCGATCTCTTTGAAAAAAAAATCATATTTATGATCCGATCTGCTTAAAATTTGATACGAAGGTAGCTTTTGCCTAGGTTAACATATATAATTCTTTTTTTTGGGAAGAGGACCTGGAACCGATCTATTTGAAAAAATCGTATGGTCCGATTTTTTTTAAATTTGCTACGTAAGTAGCTTTTTGTCTAGATGAGCATATATAATTATTTTTTTCCCTGAAGTGGACCAGGGACCGATCTATTAGAAAAAATCGCATTTACGATCCGATTTGGTTAAAATTTGGTACATATGTATGTAGCTTTTTGCCTAGGTTAGCGTATATGATTCTTTTTTTCCTTGAAGTGGAACAGGGACCGATCTATTCGAAAAAGTCTTATTTATCGTCCGATTTGCTTGAAATATAGTACGTAGGTAGCCTTTTCTTAGATTAATATATAAGATCCATATTTTCTTCAAAAATGTCCTGTTTTGCTGGCACGTAGGCAGCTTACTGCCTGCCGCATTTGCTTGAAATTCGGTACACTATTATAGATATACATAGAATAGAATTGAATGATTGTTCTGCAGTTCGAAATGCTTTAGGGCGCCGCAAAGCAAGCGGGTATTGGCTATTTATCTACACCAATTATATTAAGAGAAGTGTAATCTTTTTATAGGAGGTGATCTCGCAAATGGCTGTACCGATTTTTTTGAATTAGGCTTTTTGGTTATAGGCACCGCATATTTCTGGAAGCATTTGTGATAGAGTCTTGTAACTTGGTATGAAGATTTTGAAGTCAATCTCATACTCTTGGAAAAAAGTGGGGGCTATTGGAAAAGAGCGCGTGGCGCCTTCCAAACATACTGAAACTTTTACCTATCTGTAAATACATATATAATTCTTCGGTACGTGTATTTGCGATTGAACTCCTCCTAAACGACCGAAATGGTTTTAATGAAATTTTTGTCCTGAAGTTCTTGTATAGTTTAGATTCACAACTTGAAACGCCAAGTGGCGCTGCAGTCGAGTTATTATTAAAAATCGTATTTATGATCTGATCTGGCTAATATTCAAAATATGTATTGGTAACGAGAAGGGAAATATTTCTGCGAAAAAAATTGCTCACCAGGTGGCTCTGGAGTGGAGCTATTTATATATTTATATTGGAAACGATAGGGGCAATACTAATTAAAAACAAGTAAGAGCAGCGCTGTCTTCGGCTATGCCGAAGGCTTCATACCTTTCATGAACATCTGCAAATTTTACTTTGACAGATTACTGCTTTTGAATACATCTGCATACATCGATAGAGGAGTTACATACTTATATAAAAAATCGCATCTAAACAATCAGAGGTATGGAAGATATACTTTATATGACATCAATCTAAGTGATTTTCACCGCTATGTGATCGGTATGTAAACCGGTAACACAATTTATTGGGTTTAGTTTCGTACATAAAGGAGATATATGGCAAAAACTGGTATCTTAACAATCAGTGCTATAGGAGATAAAGCTTATACAGCATAGATTTTGACGATTTTCTAGTAGACTTTGTATTATTATTTATAAAATATCTTAAGAAATTTATCGGTTTTAGCTGTTCAAATAAAGGAGTTTTACAGTAAAATCCCATATCTGAACAATCAGATCTATGGAAGATATATGTTGTAGTCATCCGATCCTTGTTATTTTCTCTGTAAGTATTCTGTTAATAATGAGTGAAAATGGTGCGAAATTTCATGTTCCTAGCTACATAAATGGAGGAGTTATGATAAAAGACCTCATATCTGAACAATCAGTTGTATGGGGGCTGCAGGTTATAGTGACCCGATCTTTGTTATTTTCGCTGTAAGTCTTCTGTTGATAATGAGTGAAAACAGCGCGAAATTTCATGGTCCTAGCTACATAAATGGATGAATTATAACGAAAAATCTCATATCTGAACAATCAGTTGTATGGGAGCTATAGGTTATAGTTACCCGATCTTTTTAATTTTCACTGTAAGTTTTCTGTTGATAATTATTAAAAACAGTGTGGAATTTCATGTTCCTAGCTATATAAATTGAGGAGTTATAACGCAAAATTTTATATCTGAACAATCAGTTGTATGGGAGCTATATGTTATAGTGGTCCGATTCTTCCGGTTCCGACAAATGATTAATACATTATAAAAATACACCCACCTACCAAATTTGATCCGGATATCTCGAAAACTGAGAGACTAGATTGCATACAAACAGACAGACAGACGGACAGACGGACATGGCTAAATCAACTCAGCTCGACGTTCTGATCGTATAAGTATACATTTTCATGGGTCTATCTCTTTTTGTTCTGGTACTTACAAACATCGGACCAAAGTTATAATACCATTTCATGCTCATGAAAGGTGTAAAAAAGAGCTGCAAGGTGGCGCTGGAGTCGAGTTATTGCTAAAAGTCGTCAAGTCAAGTCATTAGGAGACACCAGGGATCAAAATCAAATTACCAACTTTAAATGTACCCCCATAACCATTGCGGTCCTTGCTTTATGGCTACTAAACAAAATAAAGACAATTCTTGATGAATGCCTACAAATTCAATTGTAAGACATTTATTGTATTTCTGAAATAAGGCTATGTATCTTGGATTTCTGTGGACCAATGATGTTCTCCAATTTTTTAATTGCCACCACCTTTACTTACAGATTCAAGAACGAGTCACCATCGAGCCGAATCATTGTTGCCGCAAGAACTTCTTCACGGGCATAACGCCTTTGTTAGGTTATTTAAGACGGCAATGGAGGATATGACGACCTCAAAACCAAACGTGACCGTGAATTGTGGTGAAAACTTTGTACCAAATGTTTGAGTAAAGAAATAAATTTTGGGCGGGACGAAATTCGCCGGGTCTGCTAGGAATTTTATAATTCTTGAGTTGATACTTAAGTATTAAAAATTGATTTTTTGTTTCGTTTTTGATCGTTTGTGTTTTATTTTTTTTAAGTTGGTTCCTTTGTTTGGGAAAACACTTTGTTTTGTAAAAAAACTGTATTTTACAATTTTAAGTGATGGATAAACCCAAGACGCAATAAAAATAGTTGAAGCCCAAGCACTCTCTGTTTATTTTCTGGCACTCGGCTATCGTATAGAGAAAATGTTGCCTATACTTCTACTTAATGGTTAAATGCATATGTTGGCTGCGTGCTAAGTGGCAAATTTCTTAAATTTTAATACTCACCGTTGCAAATACTGATCGTTTATGGATTAGCTAACATAAGATCATTTTCTTTTCAGAAGATAAATTTCATACATAGTTTTTTTTTAACTAAATCCACTTTGATAAAATGTATACTACAGTTATATACATAAATTCTCGTTAATGAAATATGGTGAAATGAATTTATTTAAGAGCCCAACTTTTTTCGTATTCCTTTTAAGAAATTGAGAAATAGATAAGAAAGATATATGCCCATGCATATATAGGGGACGATGTCACGCCCATTTTCTAATAAATTTATAAAAGTCTTAATTATTTCTTATCAAATATTGTTAATGTTTGCTCTGCATGAGATGGCTGCAGTTGTTAATAAAGAAATATATTTGGGAGTGAGCGTAATCTTCTTCTTCTTATTTGGCGCTGTAACCGCCTAAGCGATTTTGGCCGAGTCCAAAACAGCACGCCAGTCATTTCTCTTCTGTGCTAACTGACGCCAATTGAAAATGCCAAGTGAAGCCAAGTCCTTCTCCACCTGGTCTTTCCAACGCAGAGGAGGCCTTCCTCTTCCTCTGTTCCCAGCATCGCGGCCCGCGTTGAATATTTTCAGAGCAGGAGCGTTTCTGTCCATCCGAACGACATGGCCAAGCCAGCGGAGCCGCTGAATTTTAATTCGCTGCACTATGTCTATATCGTTGTAAAGCTCATACAGCTCATCGTTAAATCGTCTGCGATATTCGTGAGCGTAATCGGTGACAGGTAATAAGATCATCGGAAGTAAGGTCAATTGACTTTATTTCCCACCCTGGTGCGAAATAAAGCCAATTGACATTATTACCTTTTTAAAAGCGAAATAAAATCCATTGACATTATTGCTCTTTCAAACATTAAATTTGCTGTGCACAAGTGCGCTGGGGTATAAAAAATAACGAGCAAGTTTAAGTGTCTGTCAAATGAGATGGGTTGTCTTTAAATTTGATATTGTCACATGGTAAACAAACATGGTAGGTATTGCCATGTTTAACAAAAAAAAAAAAGTGGGAACATTTATCTATTAAAACTTGGTTGAAACGAAACTTTAAAACTTTATGGAAAGTGGTTCGGTTTTCGGTTCGGATCAAACATTTGTGGAAAATTTCGGTTCGGTTAATGGTTCAGTTAATTAATAGAAACAAGTAAGAAAGTCTAAGTTCGGGCGGTGCCGAACATTAAATACCCGGCGCAAGTATTAAATATATGTTTTCCACCTTTCCGAAAGCTACCGCTACATGATAAGCCGGGGTGTATACATTTTAAGTAAATTAGCGTCCTTAAATTTCGAAATATTGAAATTTCAAGCATTTCTGAAATTTACCGTTATATGAAAAGCGGCCTCAATTTTAGTCCGATTTCAACAATTTTCAACGGTTTGCTTTTATGTGGCAAGCACAATAACCATACCGAGCTTGGTACAAATTGCTAGAACGGTTAGCGAGATACATATATGTGATCACAAGTGGGCGGTGCTACGCCCATTTTCCAAAATTTCATCATAAACGTATTTCTTGGTAAAGAATTGTTGCAAGCATCAATTTTGAATAAATTAGCTTCAATATTTACTGATTTATCGAAGATTTTGTATTTCTCGAAATTACCGTTATATGGGACGTGGGCGTGGTTATTGTCCGATTTTAGAAATTTTCGGCCATTTGGTATGCTGTACCTGGAGCAACAACTGTGCCGAGTTTGGAAGAAATTGGTGTAGCGGTTACCAAGATATACACATGTAACCATAAGTGGGCGTGGCTACGCCAATTTGCCAAAATTTTGTAATATTCTTATTTTTCGTCTAAGACTCATTGCAAATATCAATTTTGAGTGAATTATCTTCAGTAGTTACTAAAATATCGCAGTTTTCGTTTTTCTGAAAATTACCGTTATATGGGAGGTAGGCGTGGTTATTGTACGATTTTTTAAATTTTCAGCCATTTAGTATGCTGTACTAAGGTCAACAACTGTGCCAAGTTTGGAAGAAATTGGTGTAGCGGTTACCAAGATATACACATGTAACCATAAGTGGGCGTGGCTACGCCCATTTTCCAAAAATTTATAAAATTCATGTTTTCCGTCTGAAACTCATTGCAAGTATCAATTTTGAGTGAATTATCTTCAGTAGTTACTAAAATATCGCAGTTTTCGAATTTCTTCGCCCATTTTCAATACCGTCCGTCCTACGCCCAAAAGAAGTTCACGTACCAAGTGTCGTTAAGATATCTCAATTTTTACTCGAGTTATCGTGTGCACAGACGGACGGACGGACGGACAGACAGTCACCGCTTAATCGATTTCTCTTTTCATTCTGATCATTTATGTATACATTTGTCTATATCTATCTCGATTCGTTTTGCCTGTTACAAACAACCGTTATAATAATAAGTTATAATACCCTTGTGCACAAGTGCGCTCGGGTATAAAAAGCGGTTTGCCGGTTCAAAACCGGTTCGGTTCAAAACCGGTTAACGTTCCTGGAAATTATATATACCAATCGAAAGCATAGATCATGAAAGCATCTGATGAGGCGGCTCTTGGAGTTTTCGAGAGAAAGATTCTGCGAAAGATTTACGGACCTTTACGCGTTGGTGATGGCGAATATCGCAGACGATTTAACGATGAGCTGTATGAGGTTTACAACGATATAGACATAGTGCAGCGAATTAAAATTCAGCGGCTTGGTCATGTCGTTCGAATGGACAGAAACGCTCCTGCTCTGAAAATATTCAACGCGGGCCGCGATGCTGGTAACAGAGGAAGACCTCCTCTGCGTTGGAAAGACCAGGTGGAAAAGGACTTGGCTTCACTTGGCATTTCCAATTGGCGTCAGTTAGCACAGAAGAGAAATGACTGGCGTGCTGTTTTGGACTCGGCCAAAATCGCTTAGGCGGTTACAGCGCCAATAAAGAAGAAGAGGAAGAATCGAAAGCATAAAGTCTATAGAATGTGTTAAACAGATGAGTGAAAATTACTAATATTACCTGGTCATATCGGCCATCCCGAAAGGTAGGTCAGGAAAAAAATAGACAATCCAACGTATCCACGTATTATAGGCTTAATACTTTCGATTGGTATATAATTTGTTCATTAAACAAATGAGTACGGAATTAAAGAAATAAGAACAATTTTTCAATATTTAATTAAAAATATCCTGACCAGTATTTTTTCAGCCAACCCACTCGAAAAATGTTTCTTAACACTTTAAATTGCATATAAAAAAGATTTGATCCATTAAACAGATGTGTGAAGGGCGTGGCTTTGTCGGATCTTAGACTGTAACTATTGTTGTGGGTTACTCTAGCACACCCGGTAGCGTGCCATAAATTTCACCATCTAATAATTTTTCTAGAACGGACGGCAACACCAACACAGCATGGAAGGTCTGCCATTTTGCGATAGCTGTGTTCCTTGCGGAAAGTTGTTGCTGATTGTCATTAGTTCCTGCAGGGCTGTTTGCCTACTTTTTTCGGTTAATAAACGCTTTCCCGCGGAGATTGGTGATAGTTTGTGACAGCTGTCTGTAACTGCCCGTCTTCACAGGATGAAGTTTATATCTTGACACAAATGTTAGAATATGGAGAGCAATATACATATATCTGGGCTTGTATCTTGGCATCTATTGCGGTTACTGGGAGTTTGACGGTTGCGTTTTCCTTTTCTTAAACTTTCTGGTGGCAACATTATCAATATTCTGATATAGGGCCAGTGAAAATCGGTAACCTTTTCTGCATGGTGTACGAATAAATTGAGTTTTACTGGGCCAAACGCAAAGAATAATTTTGACAGTTGGAAAAAAAACCACGCAAACGCTCGTGCAGAAGCTCTATTTTGTGCGTTGCTGAAATTGTTAAATTTACATCTACTTTATAACTTGCAAGTAACGTACGTTCTTTTGTTTTATCGGATTCTATTTCGATTTTTACTCTTTATTACCACCAACAATATTCTGCCTTATCCTGAGTTTCGCCCGAAAATTGTTCATCCGTCCATAGTAAATACATGAAAACCCAAAAGTGATAAGTGGAACGGTTCGGGGAGAATGAAACTCATGATAAGGCTGATTACATTTAGAGGCTGTCAAATGCTACCTGGCCTCATGACGTCGTACGGTTTCATAAGTAAAAACACTATCAGCTGATTGCCAAAAACTGCCTACAGCTGAGATAACCTGTTTTTTTGGCATGTGCTCTTATATTTTACAATTTCTTTCATTCCTATTACAATTTCCTTCATTTCTTTAAAATTTATTCACAATGCACTAACACACTGAAAAAAAAACGCCATTACACTAACTAAAAACACACCTACAGCCTGTCAGGGAGAAAACGGTAAGAAGAAGAGTTACTTCACTTATGGAACTGTACGATGCCCCATGAGCTAGATGAAATTCTGATGTTCGTGTTCACCACGAAAATGTCAAATTTGTATTCTGGTCATTTTCAGAGATTTTTTTTCCCGGTTCACTGGGTCATGGTAACCCCAGACAGCCTCGAACATTCGTGCTTTTGACATTCCTCTTTGCACTGCGGCAAATTCCCATTGGAAGAATAGCGGAACTAGTCCAAATGACTCAGTGCCTGTTTTTCTTCCAAAGGGAATACCTGATTTCCCGCAGTGCAAAGGTATAAAAACCGCTGGCAACCTCATTGTCGACCATTTGGATATCAAGTATTCGGAACGGATGAGATAGAAACAGAAGAAAAGTTGTGAGGTAGTATACCTAATACTACGTTCAAATTTACGAGCTAAACATGTTAAATGGGCTTAAACCAGTTAAATGAACAAAACATGTTCATAAACAAGTTAAATCGCATGCAATTGTTGTTGGAAAATTGAACCAGTTAAATCATTTAACTCGTTTGAAAACCAGTTCAGCGCAGAGTTGTATCAGAAAGCTTTCTGCTCCGGCCAATCAGAAAGACCCAAAAGCTTTAATTTGACACACCAACGTTCAAAAAATTTATATTCTGAAAAATATTAAAAATTAAAAATTATCAAAAAATATCAAAATTGTATGCATGTCTTCCCGAGAAAAAAGAGGGCAAGGCAGTACTTAGTTATTTCCCATGAGGTCCCATCGTACGCAGAGATAAATAGGGCATACGAACTAAACATTTTTAAGTCTCTAAGTAATCCGTATGCGTTAATATCATGAAGCAGACATTCGCACAAAACAAATTGAAACACAAAAACTTAATTTTGAATATTTTTTTCGAATTTTTATTGGTAATCAAACAAACTTCAAAGTAAACTCCAAATATTCAATGTGGACGATTGTGTTTTCCAAAAAGCTATTTTTCATTTAACAAGTTAAATGGAGCCAATTTGAACGTAATATAAGCATGATTCAAGGTTTGCTCATAAGTGACATTAGATTTGACACTCCCTTAGCTCCCTTACAAAAGCTTTGCACACACACACGAACCCACACACAGTGCCTTGCCAAGGGAGCCAAATTTGCCAAGAAGGAGTGAGAAAACTGTTTTTTGAACAAACCTTTTATTAAAGAATCATGATACCTAAGCTCAATTAAAAAGCAAGAAAAACTAAAAACTAAAGAAGCTAAAACCAAAAAGAGAAAAAAAATTATTTTTACCTAGCAAAGGCCGCGGGATAAAAACAAATGGGAAAAAATTATACAGGGTGTCAAAGAAGTAACGTGCCAAACCTTAGGGGAAGGTAGGTGGGGGGGTGAGCTTCCTGATAAACAAAAAATTTTCGGGTAAGTGTCACCGTTTTTGAAATATTTACATTTTTTCGAATTTAAAAAAAATCGTGCCTTTTTATGTGTTTTCTTTAACTGCAACTACAAACCGGGCAATACTTAGTAAAGTTTTTATGTAAAATACTTCCAGATAGTTGCCTCTCCATACTCAAATGCAATGGAGTTAAAATATATTAAGGAACCATCATAAAATTAGGACTATTTCTGGAATTTTAACTTTTTGATATTTCTTCCCCAAATTTGACTATCTCGGGTGAAAAAAAATGTACTGAGCTATAACTTTACATTACACAAAAAAATTTCTCATTTCATAAAGATTTTAGAAAGGTGCCACACTTACTGTTTCCAATAGAAAAAAAAAGTTATAGCCGCTTTTATGGGTAAAGGACTGAGACACGCTAGAATGTATTTAATAGATTTAAATTGAATTTGCTCTTGTTACCGTCAAATGACATACTAAATAATACCTGCTCCTGACATTATTTTGTGTTACTTACCGGAATTAGTGAAAGTGGATTTTGTGGAATTGGACCCTTCGAACATTGTGTTATTAATACTATGACAGAGAACACGCAGTATACGTCGCATGAATATGCGGATATTCACCTAATTTACGGTGAAGCTTGCTGTAATGCCAGAGCTGCTCAAAGACTTTATGCAGAGCGATACCCCAATCGTCGGCATCCGGGCCGTGAAGTATTCGCCCGGAACCATAGAGAAATATATGAAGGTAAGTTGTTTTACACCTTTCTTATTTGAAGCCATTCTTCTTTTAACTATCATTTTTAACTTTTTTAAGGCCGCATACCTGGAAGGCGTGGCGGCGAAACAGGACGTCCTGCAACGGTAGATGTTAAAGTTGTGTTAGAGCAACTGGAACTAGGTCCATCGACTTCAGTGAGAATGATGGAAAGACCGACTGGAATACCAAAAACCTGTCGAGAGTTAGATTTTGAAGTGAAATGTTCCGAATGCATGATTCAGACCCCACCTTTTTAATTAAAATAATTTGGAGCGATGAATCATCATACAAACGTGATGGTTATTCTAATTTACATAACCTTCACAGTTAGCAGATAGACAATCCTCACGAAATGATATAAGATCGTTCGCAGTACCAGTACAAAATAAATTTATGGTGCGGTATTTTTAATTGTCAGATATTGGGACCTGTAGAACTGCCGCCAACGCTCAACTCCCACAGTTATTTAAAGTTCCTTCAGAAAAGGCTTCCAACTCTTTTAGAAGATGTACCCTTAAACTTGCGGCGAAGATTATGGCAGCAAAATGACGGATGTCCTGCTCACTACGGGCGTGAAGTAAGAGCTCATTTAGACGAAACTTATCCTCGCCGATGGATTGGACGATACGGACCAATCACATGGCCTGCTCGATCGCCAGACCTGAATCCATTCGATGTTTTCTACTGGGGCTGCCTTAAGGACAAAATTTATTCAAAAGCAATTCAAAACGACTAGCATTTGCGGGAACAAATAAATGGAGCTGCTGCTGAGATAGCCCAGTTGAGTTTAAGATCTCTAAAAGCGTCTTTTCTTAAAAGGTGCCGAGCTTGTATTAGAGTAGAAGGTCGCCAATTTGAGCATATTTTATCAATAAATGAATAAATTTTTCTGCAAACAACTCATGTATGTTTTATTTCACGTGAACCCATCCTTCACAAAAAATATTGATAGATATAGCCCTTGTTATTGACTCTAGTCCAAATTTCGGTAAGTAACATAAAATAATGCCAGGAGCAGGTACCTTTGTACTATTTAGCATGTCATTGTTCGGTAACAAGAGCAACTTAAATTTAAATCTATTAAATACATTCTAGCGTGTCTCAGTCCTTTACCCACAAAAGCGGCTATAACTTATTTTTTCTATTCGAAACAGTAAGTGTGGCACGTTTCTGAAATATTTATTAAATGAGCAATTTTTTTGTATAATGTAAAGTTATAGCTCAGTACATTTTTTTTTCACCAGAGATAGTCAAAGTTGGGGAAGAAAATATCAAAAAGTTAAAAATCCCAAAATAGTTATAATTTTATGATGGTTCCTTAAAATATTTTAACTACATTGCATTCGAATACGGAGAAGCAACTATCTGGAAGTATTTTACAAAAAAAATTTACTAAGTATAGTCTTGTTTGTAGATGCAGTTAAAGAAAATACATGAAAAGGCACGATTTTTCTTTAATTCAAAAAAGTTTAAATATTTCGAAAACGGTGAAAAATTTTTGCTTATCAGGGAGCTCACCGCCCCACCTGCCTTCTCCTCAAGTTTGGCAGGTTACTTGTGGGACACCCTGTATAAACCGGTAGTGGTAGAAAAATTAAGTAAAACAATAAAATGTGACCCTACATTTCCCAATTGCCCAATTGCAAAGACATACAGACGTAAGTGGCGCTTTTTGCACGACGCAGGTTGCCTTGCATCGAGGACGAGGAGTACTTGAGGGTGGAGCTAACTGTCTGCGAGCGGCCACAGTGAAGGGAGCTCGCAGAGCACGTATAGGAGTGGTACGGCTAACTAGCGTGTGTGCCAAGACGAAGTAGGGGCATTGGCAGCATCGTCAGCCGCAAGCAAGGTAAGTCTTCCTTAAAATCCATAACTATAAGTTGTTTTAATAAACTGCTCGTGGTGTCTCGCGGGGGCCTTGCTCCAAGTTACTCTTCTTCTATGCCATGAAAGCGCGACTTTCTGCTCCGGCCTTCTTGTCATTCAGTTGGAGTAACTTGGAGCAGGCAAACACATACATATGCGCGGTTAACGAAACAGACTGCCGAACAGTAAGTTGGGGTACGGTGTGGTTATTTGTACAATTATTTCAGGACGTTGTGCCCGAACGCACTATCCGAATCTAAAAACTAGAACATACACGTATAGTCAAAGAACCGATTTAAAGCAAAACTTTAAAATTCCCACGCAATTGGTTATAAATAACTGAGGTCAGTATATGCACTTTATGTAAGGTTCGAAGTGTGTTCTGTGCAGAAATACTGTGAAGGGCCTAACCCGAATTTGCATTTTCCATGTCAATTTCACCCCATTGCAAATGAGTACCCGAGAGGTTAGTGGGGAGGTCAGAGAAGGGAAGGATAACTTCCCTAAAAGTTTGGACTGTGCTCTTTCTAACTAGTTAACTTCCTTTGCAGTCACTTGATCCGGCCCAAATCGCTCCACAACAGCAGCGCAACGGCAACGACTACGCGTAGCGCGCATACAACGACGTACAACACGGCTGGCCCCCACAGCAGCGCGCAACACCGCGCGATCATGCGCAACACGGGTGCCGCACTAGAATCGCACCAAAAAACAGCCATGTCCATCGAACGCGCAATAGCGCACAAAACCGCGCGATCACACGCAACACGGGTGCCACACTGGAAGTGCACCGCAGCACCGCAGCCTCGAACGCGCAACATCGCGCGATCACGCGCAACACGGGTGCCTCACTAGAAGCGCACCAAATATAGCCACGTCTCTCGAACGTGCAATAGCGCGCAACACGGGTGCCACACTAGAAGTGCACCTACGACGTGCAACACGTCGGCCATAACAGCAGCGCACCTACAGTAGCCACGCCAGGAACAATCGCGCAATAACGCGCAACACCGACTGCACAGCAGCAGCTGCAACATCCACGCACCAGCAACACCGCTCCACAGCGGCATCACAACAACCGCAATGTAGCGGCAACACCCGCCATAGAAGCGGCATCAGCAGCAACCACCTACAACAACAATGTAACCAGCAGCGACCGTAGCAGCCGCACCAGCAGCAACAGCAACAATAGCAGGGCCCCACCAGTGGCCTGCTGCAACGACAACAACGGCTGCCACCGTAGCTGCCGCACCAGCAACAACAACCACAACAGCCGTGCCCCCACCAAGGCCTGCTGCAACGGTGGGTGAGTCCACAAAGTGCAAATTTTAATAACTAGATTAACTCAGGACTTGCTTCAAGTAAACTAAAAAAAGAAATTGAAAAAAAATAAATAATTTTAATGTAAAGGTTCAGCTAGTGTAGACTTAATTTATGTAACGTAACCAAATATGTTGGCCAAGGCAATATATTTTTGTTCAGGAACTTTTTGATGTGGCTTATAGGCGGCCAAGTTAAAAGTAAAAATACAAAAACAAAATATTTTCGTTTCTGGCTAAGTTGACGTGTTGAGTAATCACTGGTGATTTCTACGTAAGTTAAGTAACGTCTACACTAACTGGACTAGAAAAGTGACCTAGAGAGAAAAAAAATTTAAAATTTAAACACAAAAAGAAAAATTGAGTAACCGGCCCTTAAATAATCTCATATACATATATGGATGCGTATATGCATATAAACATACACATGTATGTACATATATATATAAGCAGAAGAAAAATATTTAAATATAAATGTTTTTAAATTAACTTAAATAACCACCAGATTGTAAACCCCGAAATATTTTAAATGGAAAGAAAGTAAAATTAAATGAAAACTAGAGTAGAGAGAATATAGGAACAGAGAAGTTAATTAAGATTGGTTCAAATTAGACTTAAAAATCGAACCAAAGTAACAACTAAGATAGTACTACAAAGGGTATAAAAAGGAAAAAGGATTTTTTTTTTTGTCCAGATCAACCGGTTGAAGTACAATATATATACGTTTAAATAAATAAATAAAACAAAATTAAATTCAATTTAATTAAGTTAACTAAATTGAATCAAATTAAATAAAGTTCAATGAAATTAACTAAAATCTACTGAAATTAAAACATCCTTATTTCAAATAAGTAAATACTATCAAACCTAACTTACCTGAAATCAAATACTAATAAAGTGAATTAGTCAACACGAAAATAAGCTAAATTAAATCAAGCAAATATAAAATTAAAAAGTTAAAGCTAAATTGAATAAATTAAAGAAAAATTTTAAATAAACAGATAAAAACAATTTTTTAACAAAACAAAACGAAATATATATAAATAAAATAAACTAATATACATTAAATCAAAATTAAATGGAATTAACTTAAATAAACAAAGACAAATTAAATAACATAAAATCATATTAAATGAAATAATAATAAACTAAAAAAATTAAATTAAAACTGAATTAAATAAAAACAAAACAAAACCAACCCGGGACTAAAATATTCAATTAGCTGTAACTGAAAGAAAATTTAAATTAACATAAAATAAGGCCACTATCTAACAAAAAAACAATATAAATACTTACATTAATAATAACAATAATAAACCTAAAGAAAACAGCAATTAGAATAAAAGAAAATGATTAAATTGATTACCTAACACGAAATCAAAACCAACAATTATAGCAATATAGATATAAATCAAAAACCTAACTAGGCTTAACTTAGTTTACATATACTTAACTTGTTTATCTGACTTACCTTAATTATACCGATTGAATACTTACCTTTGATCTTACCCTAGATACTTACCTTACGAAGACACTTTCCACTTGAAGTACTTACCTTAGTTATAAATAAAATCATCGCTTGTCCTTACGTTTACGCTATTACTTTAATCAATATACCTTAGCTTTAAAAGAAAGAAAAAAAATACATAAACTTAGGTTTTAAGCATACTTACCCGATTTAGGCGATAGGATTTTTAGATGGTAAAAAAAATAGATATAGATACTTAGAATTAATTTAGAGTTAAGATAATGAATTTTTACAAATAAATTGTAATTTTTAAATGGGAATGTTGATCGTCCTCTTTACTTAGGATGGCACAGTAGGAATTTTTTTATGGGGCTACCGACATGAGGGTGCAACAGTAGCCATGGATGAGGGTGGGCCAGCACCGGGCGTCACAACAACATCAGTGGCGCCCTTATATTCGGCCATCGTTTTTTTTATTTTATTTTTTCTTAGTTTGAGTTGTTTTGGGTCCTTTTGCTTTTCAGGTTTATTTCAAATACATATGTAATTTTAACGTCCTTTTTCAGCTGTTTTTTGTAGCTGTTTTTTTTTCATTTTTCAATATTTTTTTTATGTTCCGTCCGATACTTCCGGCCATGCCGGAAGCGAAGATGTTTGACAGGCATGACTTTTCTCTGCTATGGCGCAGGGAACAGTAGTAATGGCAAAAACACCGCCCAGCCGACATGACAAGCCACAGTGCACCCCATTGTGTCATGCCGCCTGCACTCACTGCTGCTTCCAAAGTATGCGTACCATAACACTATTTATATAAATATCTTAGTTTTCGTTTTTCTGAAAATTGCCGTTATATGGGGAATTACGCTCATTCTTTCTCGATTTCAAAAATTTTCAACGCGTAGCTTCACTAGACCTAGGGAAATATTTGCACCGAGTTTAGAAGAAATTGATAAAACGCTTACCAATATATTTTTTGAAAAAATTTAAAGGGGACCACTTTGGGGCTATCCTTAACCCAAGGCCAAGAATCATTTACATCAGTTCACAAACAAAGAAGTTATGGGCGATCAAACCCAAAAGTAACAAATCGTCGGTGGAATAATGAAATAGTGTAACATGAAAAGTATAGTTTTGAGAAAAATGAATTGGAAGTTTTTATAAACCATTACAAACCATACAAATACAATTTCGTTTTTCGGGAATAAATTAGTGAGCCAAAGAGATATTTAAGAAAACTAAAGATTTTTCTAATAGATTAAAGGATTGTCTATCCAATGGTGCAATTATCGAATAATAGTGTATGTGGCATTTACACTGTTTCTTTATTCGAGCGACGAAATATACATGTCGAATAGATAACCGCCTCCTTTTTTTCGAAGTCGGTTAAAAAAAGGAACGGTATATTCAGAATCAGTGTTCCAACATTAGTCTATTGGCAATTTTGCCATATTTAAGAAATACAAGTTTATACTTTTGAAACTGGGATAACTCAAGAATGGAGATTTGAGTTTCGCCTGAAAAAAAAAATTCACCCGAAAATTTGTCATCCGCCCATAGTAAAACCATGGAAACCAAAAGTAAAAAGTGAACCGGTTCGGCGAAAATTAAACTCATGATAAGGCTGAATATTATAATTCCGGTAGAAAATTCTTCCCAACAATATTGAAACATCATTTTCTGGGGCTTTTGGTTACTTTTTTCTGTATTACAAATATTCTGGTAAATCAAAACAGTTATTTGGTTTTTTGAGTAGTCTTTTAAGAATAAAATGGCATCGATATTTTCAAAAAAAAAAAATTGGTTAAATGTTGCTGAGATAAAAAAAATTACATAGTTTACCTGAGACCTGTACTAGTTTTCAGCTCTAGGCGATTTATGGCATGCTTACCGTTATATTTTTGTCTTTTTCCCGGACTATTAATTATTTTTTTAAAATCATCATCCCCAAACATAGAATTACAATAATCGTAGTAGAAAATATTTACAAAATGTCAATCATAGTATTTAACTACATATTACATAGTTTTTTTTTGTTTTAAGTTTATTTAAATTACAGTTACGATTATATAGGAATTATTGTTTTTTTAACAATTAATTTTTTTTTCAATTTGCTCGGCGCTTAAGATCAAATTGGACATCTAAGATAATTTTGTTTGACTTATAAATATGTAGACAATTTGGACTGTACGAGTACTTATAAATAATTTTTTGACTGATTGATGCTTATTACGATTTTATTTTTTATTTATGTAAACATTTATTCGAGGATAGATTAAAATTTTTGCTTTATTACGCTACATGTACATGTATGTATGTATTTGCGTATTTACAACTCTCAACCTGATGACAGTTACGATGTACTTATCTATTTATATTATTGTATAAATGTTTGTATGTAAATATTTGAAAAATCTGGTTAAGTATAAAATTTAAGTAAAAAAAAGTATCTACAGACAATCCATTTTATATAGTGTGGCATATGTACATGTTAATAATTTTAATGTTGTGTAAAAATGTACTAGATTCACTTCATTCCTTGCAAACGAAGCATACCTTTCCATTTGGTTGGCTCTGGGGAAGTGTTAAAAACATTCGTATGTACTATCTATTGTATGTGTACTCTTCAAGTATATTTTCTCGTTTACGAAGTACATGTTCATGTGGACGTAAATACAATATACAAGTTTCAATATCTCTTTTCATTTTTGGTTTTACAATATTTTTTGGAATGTGTTGTGGATCTAGTGAGATATTTTACTGCATATTTATTAAAATATGGGGGAGTTGATGGAAATCACTCCTTACTTTACCTACTGGTAAAAATTAGTAAATTTAAATATAAATTGTTTTGATCCAAATATATTTGTATACCTAATTATTACTTACGACAAAAAATATTTTTTGCTATTTTCTACAACGACGTTGTATTAATTACCTTTATTATTACCAATAAATATAAGTATGTAAGTAAAAGCTTTGGCAATTCATAAAATGTTCGATATGTTTTTGATTAAGTTTAAGACTTTCTCTCATTAGTCAACAATAATGGTGTTTGCTATTTGGTTTTTCATTGAAGTACATAAATATTAAATTTAAATGGTACTTGTATGTACATATGTTACACATTCTTCAAAACTGTATTAACTTAAAACTTGTAGTTTTTGATATTATGCGCTAAAAATGTTCACTGACCACCTATTAACCTTCTGGCAAAAGCTGAAGCTAAATTTTGCATACTGTCCATATGATAAACATGCACTCAGAAATAGTTCATTGAATTTTGTGACAAACGGGGATCTTCGAGTTATTACGCTTTCGAAGAACGTGTGTCATACGTATTTACAAGCATAAGTAGTTATTTATGTATGTATGATATTATATCACAAATAACTTGTGTGTTTAAATTATTTTCACTCTCAAGATATATTCCTAAATTGTTTATAATCACTATTGTTAAAATTTTAAAATCAAAATGTATCAAGATAAATTCTATGAGTCAAGGAAAATCTATTTTCTACTTTTTAGTCCATTTATAGAAAGGTGGTATATTAAAAAGTTTTTTTATTTGGTTTTTTCTACTTGTATGTATAAAATCGTGCAATAGATATTAAAAACATTAATTCAACGAGATTCTGCTTTTTGTATTTCATGAAACTGACATTTTATTTATTCCCTTTAACAATCATTACACCATGTGTTCCATTTTTGCCTATTGGTGTACTTTCAAGATGCTCCTCTGTAAAGCAGTAGCGGACCAACAGTACAATTCTGAAAAAAGTCGGGATAGGCATTTAGTTCCGTGCGTGCCCATCTCTAGTAGGTAGGTAGCGGAAGTTTTGTGATACTCTGATGTTACGCAGAGCTGGAGTATATGGTCCCGCCCTAGGACACCACATTTTTTATATGCATTGCGGTTAATTTTGGAGTACTCCTTCGCCCTTAGGGAGTACTCTTTATATGCGTGCATGCAGAAGTCGCGATTTCTGCAGGGCTGTCTCTTTAAAAATACATACATACATAATTAATTTCATTTAAGAAATCCATACTTATATACATATGTATGAATAGTGTGACCAACTGTACGTAAATGACACGTACAGTACGTAAATTTGTAGCCATGTACCGTGTACCGAAGCTAACCACAAAATCAAGAAAATGTACGTAAATTGAAGCGAAGAAATATTGTTGTACGTAAATTTTATCGATAGGAGCGCCCAACATACAAACGCACATGCAAATTTTGACTAATAAAAACTAAAAAGATCTCTCACGTCAATTCTACGGTTCGAATGTTAATTTTGATTCTTTTTTGATTCTAAAGATTTTGTTCATTGGTTCCTTATACTCATGTATCGAATACATTGAAAAGTGGATTGAACAATTTGACCATATTATGATATTCGCCTGGTGTGCACTTGATCAACCACCGAAATGGGAGTTTATCGAAAGTACCGCGAAGAGCATTGCAAAGAATAATCATTTTGACATAGAATCATCTGACACTGATTTATTCGATCAGTTCACATATTTTGAAAAATACGTTACCCCAGAGAAGATCCAATGGTGGGAAGAAAATAACACTGACAACGATGAACGCTGGGTTGAATGCTTTCGACATTTTGACCAAAAGAAGGTCCCATACAATCACATGGTGAGAATCGTATCGTATGTTCTCTGCTTACCAGGCACATCAGCTACCGTTGAACGCGTATTTTGATCAATCAGATTTAAAGCGATGAGAAATCACAACTGAAAATTGAGACATTGCGAGATCTTTTGTTTGTTCGGTACAACATTAACATGACTTGTACGGAATTTTTCGAATTCGTAAAGAAGCAATCTCAAATGCTGAAAGAAATTGCATCAGATGGAAAATACGCGTTCAGGAAAACTACTCAAGATCAATGAATTGATTACATAGGCCGACACTTTTGTAATTTAGCAGCAATTGCATTATTTCAGCTTTGAATGTATGTATATACCTAAATGTTTCTCAATTCGCAAATAAATATGCTGAAGTTTGTACGTCAAAAATGTGTTTGGATATCGACTAATAAACAGCAATAAAATCGTTTCCAAAATTTTTAAATTAAAATTTTGTGTTGCTACCATCTTTTGTGTACGTAAATGAGTTTTTGGAAAAGTGGTCACACTATGTATGAACACTAACCGTTGATATCATTAAATTGGTTAAAATCTAGTTTTTGCTGCATATATTGGTCGATGGGCATATTGAACACAGCCGCATTCAAAGCTTATACATACATACATATATATCGTGGCCTAACCGCCAAAAAGGGATGCAATATCGCTCATAAAATCATCGATATTAACCAAAAATAAAATATCGGCTGACCGATATATCAGCCGGAAAATATCGATATTATATCGATATTGAGTATCGGTTTAAGATTTTTTTTTGAGGATTTTTTCATTTACATGAATGTATGTAATATGCTATGTACAAATATATTCTATATTAAAATGTGTACAGCTACATACCTAAAGGTGAAAACGCGCCAAGTGCACTTTTTAAAAAACTAAGTTTTTGATGCAGACTAACAGAAAATGCGAAAGTGCATCGATTTTTCGTCTCTCCTAAACAATTAAAAAATAAATAATATAAAAAAAAACTTTTTAATATACAACGCTTTTATAAATGGACCAAAAAGTAGAAAATAATACTTCTCAGTCCCATAGAATTTGTTTTGATAACTTTTGATTTTGAAATTTTAGCAAAAGTCATTATAAACAATCTATGAAATTGAAAATGAAAAACGTGGAGCGCATGCAATACAAAGCATTCGATTTAATTGACAATAGTCAAACTACATAACGTAGACCTAAAATTTCTACAGCGAAAGTAGAACTTTGGAATCGATTTTAAGCGGTCGTTATTCATATACCCACATACATACATACATATATTACTTTTCATATCAATTCAAGTGTATTACATGCGCCCCACGCTTTTCATTTTCAATTTCATAGATTGTTTATAATGACTTTTGCTAAAATTTCAAAATCAAAAGTTATCAAAACAAATTCTATGGGACTGAGAAGTATTATTTTCTACTTTTTAGTCCATTTATAAAAGCGTTGTATATTAAAAAGTTTTTTTTATATTATTTATTTTCTACTTTTTAGTCCTGTCTGAATAAAAGTTTGCAATAGATATTAAAATAATTCAACGATATTAATAGAAAGGTGCACACACATGCATTTACATATGTATGTACATACAAACGAGCACCAATTAATTTTATTTAAAGAATGGCGTGTTGGTTATTTCCGGTGTAGCAAACGTAGTACATAGGGCGACATCTAGATGTCATCTACCTCGCCCTATTCACTATGCTTTTTTATAGGAGCTTTTCAAAGCTTTGCTTTATGGTGTCGGACACACAACATTGAAAGCTTCTGGAACACAACATTGAAAGTTTCTGGAACACAACATTGCAAGTTGATAAAAGCGTTGTAAAATGGACTGACACTTTGTCACTTTTAGGTGACGATATATTTCTTTGGAGTATCACTCTCAATTCTTTAAATGTTAAAATAAAATACAAATATGTTATTGTTTGGCCGAGATAAATACCTAAAGGAAAAAAAACATCGCAAATAGGAGGATCTTCAGTTACCAGGGGCGCACCCAGGAATATATTTTAGGGGGGGTTTTATATTTCTGAAGATGAATCACCGGAAAATACTGAAAATTTGCTTCAGATAATACCCTCTTTAAAATACATTTATGCAAGTTTTATACACAATATGTAATAAATAAATAAACGTTTTAAAATTCGTAAACTGCACTTTATTTACAGATTAACAGAACTCAAACGCTTTTAACCGACTTCAAAAAAAAGGGAGGTTATCATCTCGCCGGAATACATAACTTTGGACCACGTGATCCGTTTTCAATAATCCTTTTTTTATTAGAAAGATAGTACCTCAAGGTTCGTCCCGTAATTTGTTTTAGAGATCCGATGATTGGATCATGAAGAAATTAACGGTACCCCTAAATTTGAATATGAGAATTGAAGTCGGTTGTGTTCTTTCCTTAAAAACTACTTGCTTAATAAAAAGTTCTGTAAACTCAAGATGCGCTCAACTTTCAAAAGTACCTAATAAAAAATTTTAAAGAGTCAGTAAAAATAAATTTATTGATTCCATGAATTTTTGCACTTCTATGTTAATTTTTTCGATTTCTGTAGCTCGTTTCTGTAACAATTCTCTACCAAGGCGAATTGAGATATGAATTCGCCGCCCTGTTCTCTACTGCTAATGAGTAGTAGAGACTGACGTATATTCTCTACTAGTAGAGAAATAATCGGTAGAGAAAAGTTACAGAAACGAGCTACTGAACCCCAAAACCCACCCCTTGGCTAATGTCAGTTACTAACTCTTTTTAAGCGTTAAAAATATAGGAACTTATTATAACAGTGTTTTACACTTAACGACTTCACTCATTGATGTGATAACAGTTTTGAGTGATTCCTTTTTGCAAGTAATCACTTACAACGCTGTGTATAGTAAGTATTCGATTTTGTTATAATAATCCCAATGGTTTTACCCTACTTTCCCGCCCATCCGCCCGATGGGCGCAGTCCGCATGACGTACGGAACCATTATTTCAATTTCCGCGCCGAGTCACGAAAGGTAGGAGTTTGTAAAGTGTCGCGATCTAAAACTGTTCAGCTACAGAACTAAATTCATCAGCTGATTTGATGTCTTTATGTTAGTAATTCATTTATTGAGAGAGGATAGTATCGCTTTCTTAATGCTGTAAAGCGGATCTGATATACATGTAAAACGTGCTGGAATGAGAGTTAAAATCCTGGTGTAAGCAACGGAGTCAAGATCTATACATATAAGGTCGCGCAATGCCCGAAATAAAAATTGCCTCTCTCTGCGCATATCGTCCCAGGGCGATTTTTTGCTTTCACGAAAGGCTATAAAACTTGATTTTTCACAGCAGCCAATTTTTGCGAAACTTTCATTTAAGCTCGCTATATCTCAGATGTTTATGATTCGATTGATTTGAAATTTTTACACAATAAACTAGATTCTATTCTGAAGATTAGTCTAACTGCACTTCTTAATACTTATTTGAAACGAAATGGCGGATATTTTAACATTTTTATAAAAATTAAGGAGGTGGTTTTTACAAACGCAAAAGTTGTGTTATGAAGTTTAAAATTTTTGTTTTGTTTTAATGCAGCATTAAAGACAGATATATATGAGTAGTCCACTTGCAAAGCGTTATGTGATTTTATAATAGAAACCCATAAATTTGAAAAAACGACTACGACAACAAGTAACATTTAAATTTAATCATTTTTTTATTACCTGAAAATTTGGATAAATAAGAGCCTTATAAAATTGTAAAATAACATAACATGTCATAAGATAACATTAACAGTCTATACGACCTAAAGCAGTTTTCTAAGTTCATCAGATGATGGATACTTTTGATAGTTTATAAATAAGTATGATAGCGACTTTTGGAAGAAGACTTAACATTTGATGCTATTTTTTCAGAATATAAAAAGATTTTGCACTCTGTTGTTACTGGACACTACTTTAAATACTGGTACGTAATCCACCAAAAACTAAAAATCGAAAAAATTTTACATAGCGCACTTTGCAGGTGGACTACTCATATGGACATTTTTGGGAAAGTTTCAGGTTTAGACAACAAGTAGTTCTAAAGGTATAACAATATTATGGTGACACCCACAAGCGACAAGATGACAAATATTTTTAAGTGAAATGTTAAAATTCATAAATTTATCAGTGTAATATAACTTATTAATGCTCTACATACCTACGTATCGTCGTTTAAAGTACAAACCCGCGTATCAACAAAATGCAAAACCGCGTACCAAGATAATGCAAAACCGCGTATGTGCGGTTGCATACATTATTTTCCAGAGAGTAAAAAGACTCATATTTCAAAACGGTTCTCTTTTTTGTAAAGCAATCGCATTTCTGGCAAGTATATTTCACGACGAATGGATAAGGATTGACCCAAGAGCTTGTGTGAGCAAATCCAATTTTTGGCAGCAAATGTCAGTTACGCGGTTTTGCAGAATGACGATACGCGGTTTTGTACTTTAAACCAGGGGTCCTTAAACTTTTAAGATGATGGAACCCTTACTAAATAATTTTCATTTTATGGAACCCCACATCGAATTACTAAAATTCAAAACAGTGCAATTTAAATATGAATAAAAACTTGTACTTTAAAATTTTATGTAAAGAATGAAATTGTTTCACTGTTATTAATTATTGTACAAAATAGTAGTTCGATATAATGTCTGAAAGCTGTATGCGCATTTCTGGGGTAGCATCCAATTTCGACCTGAATTTGATTTTTATATAAGTGTAAGCTGAAACCCCGGTTGACAGAGTACGTTGTGACAGAAGGAAGCAAAATTAAGATGGCTTTTTGGCGACTTCAATATATTTACTCTTAACACTAACCCAAAACTCTTTCAGAGACACAGATTCAAATGTGTAGATTTATACCAAGCCTATATTACTACTACCATCCGAAAAATAATCTGACAAAGATTCCAGGTGATTAACCAAGTGCCCACATTTCATTTGGCAATTCATCGCGATCCTTGTAAAAGGTTGTATATAACCCTTTGGCTACAGCGGCCAACAACACATACCGGTTAGAAAAAAAGAATCTGGCAAACGCAAGCTCAACGCTCTTATGTAGGTATGGCACTCAGTACGGCAATCATATGTACCAACTAGGGATGTTGCGAATGTGGAATTTTAGAATGCGGATGCGGATGTCAAATATTTTTAAGAAATAATTTTGGTGAGTACATTAGGTGATTTAGGTAAATAAAAAAAAGAAAAGTTAGTAATTTTTAATAGTGTTTTTTTATTTAGTACTTAAATTAAAAAATTGGAACATTGTATTTAAGAAAGAGTAATTTTGCTGCCTTTTCCTGTTACAGTAACTACTCGCTCGAGGCGACAAACTTGAAAAACTTGAAACTTGACAAAACTGTAAATTCTTTTCGATTGACGCTGCACCAGTTGAGAGGACTTTCAGTTATATTTCTTATTTTTATTGCGGTGCAATAATTCCATTTTAACAATTGCATCGGGGCTGAAAGTGTCGGATGTATCCTCCTGACTTTCATCTTCACAATCTAGTATCAAGACAAGATCGTTGTTTAAACACCGTTGTGTTCCAATGTGTAATTCATTTTTAATCCTGTCTTCTGTGACTGGTTTGAAAAATGTGTGCTTATAGCGACGTTGTAAATAGGTGGATATGGCAAATAAATTGTTATTTTCTAGGAATGAAAATTTCGAAGAAAATTCTGTTTTGAAAGTCATGGCTGCCAGCAGAATTAGTTTAAAATCTTGTTATTTTGTTAAAAAGGTACCATGCTCTTTATAATAATTTGAATTATTGAAATCACGACCAGTAATGAATAGCTTGTATATAGTTTTTTTTATTAGTTAGTTGAACTCGGCTTTTCCTAGTTGCAGGCAGTCACAATTAATTACTCACCGCTGTCGGTACCATAACCCATCAAATCCGTTTTGTTGTTCTATTCCATGCGCTCTATGTGTTTTGATACATTTTTTGAGGCGAATGAACGCAAATTTTCAACATATCGTTAATACTATTTTAAAAGGGCGTATTTCACTTTGTCGCTGAAATACAAAAAACCACAACTAACTGAATTTTTTTATTGCCTAAAACGATGTGGGGGCTTATGATTCGATGAAATGCATCATAATCAATCAAAAAGTGAATTTTGGATTTTTAGGTAGTTAAGCCCTTTCCATACTATACTAACGATATATTGCATGCCAAGTCCCATTCCTCAATAGATATAGAATTCACCTTGAATTAATTCTTATTTAATTTATAAACTTGGCTGTCAACTTATTTAGTACATATCATTTCATCTTTATTTCGATGCGTGCTAATTTTGACAATTTACACAAAATTAAAATAAATGTTTTTGTTTCTGAGCTGAAAGACTTATAGAAGGGAACACGGAACTTAAGCATACTAAGATTTATGAGAAAAATAATAATTACACTTTTGTAAGAAAAAGTAGAAAAAACTAACGATTAACGTAGTATCTCCACAGGCAAAAAATGTTGGCTACAATTTTTTGTTTGCCAGATATACGTTTTATCAGTGTACTTGCGAATGTTAAAATTTATGCGGAAGTTCCGCTGTTGCGAATGCGAATATTCGCAACAACCCTGGTACCAACTACGAGTACATGCGTATACATACTTGAAAATAGATAATTGTGTCTCGGTCAAGCTCTTTATAGAACTTTTCTTTCTGAGTGCATCTCAAACCGACCGACGTGCTTATTCATACCAAAATTAATTTCGCGGAACCCCGGTGACTTTTCTACGGAACCCTTGGGTTCCGCGGAACACACTTTAAGAAGCTTTGCTTTAAACGAGGAAATGTATGCATATATATAATTACACAACTAGTCCACACAATTCAATTACAATATTCGCAATGTTTTTAATTTTTCTTTGATTTTTCACGAAAATACAGTTCATGTTTTAACAAAACCCATATATATGAAATTTTCAAACTTTTTGCAAAATTTAATAAAAATTTTCTTCAAAATTCTGAATGACAGTTTTTAGAAAAAATTTAGTGTGCAGAGTTGTAACTCATTCAATCTCAGTTAATAAATCGCAAGTTTCAAGTCGCTTTAAATTACCTTTGATTTTTTAGAATTTGTTTCTCAAGGGTGTTACACATCTTCTTCCATGAGCAAAATGTAGTTTTGCATGGAAGAAAACGTTCAACACCAACGCAAGTTAGACTTATCTTCTTTAGAATAGTATCTAGTTTATTGTGTACAAATTGCAAATCAATCGATACACAAACGTCTGAGATATAACGAGTTTAAATGAAAATTTCGCAAAAATTTTCCGCAGTAAAAATTCGGTTTTGTGGCTTTTTGACATAAAGGCATGAGAAAATTTGGTTAAAATTAACTGTAAATGCATCATTGAATAAGCTATCGATTACAATTGGTTTGAAATCGCTTCACTTTACTTCAATTTTATGTTTTTTACGCTGCTTGTTGTTTCTGCTGCTTGTAGTTTTCGCTGCTTGTTGTTTTCGCTGCTTGTTGTTTTCGCTGCTTGTTGTTTTCGCTGCTTGTTGTTGTCGCCCAATTTTGCGGGAAAAGAATAACGGACCTGTGCATTGCGCAACCTCTTATATATAAACCTTGCAACGGAGTAGCTCGTGTAGTTCGAAATTAGTTTTACAAGTTTTCAAAAGTGTCTTGATACACGAGAGGGAACATTACTGCTAACTTCACCCAGAAGAAGCGGACTTGAAGTTGAGCCTGCCAGTAATTTAACTACAAAAATTGTACCAAGCATTTCCCTGCGACTGACAAGCGTAGGAAGATTAATAAGTTTTAATCGGCTCGTATAAGGCGGAAGGTTATATTGAGAATCCCAACGGAAATTTCTTAATTTCTGGAACTTCAGTCCGCGGTCCTAGGAACAATAATTAAGAGCGTGGTTTTAGGCAGCCACATTGTAAAACAAGATAAAATTTTGTTCTACTCAGATTCGAGGCCGTTATTCAATGGATTAGGTCCGAAGCGCGACGTTACAAGTAATATGTGTGCAGTATAATATCTGAAATCTTCCAATCGTCTGAGGTCAGACAGTGTAGATGGGTGCCAGGTTTGTTAAACCCTGCAGATGACGCAACAAGACCACAAGAAGTTAGAGTTTCATCGTACTCTAGGTGGATATCTTAATCTCTCTGACGATCACTGACCCGTCGGAAGTCCCGAATCGGAAGTTTTAGGCAAAGAAGAGAAGAGACCAAAACAGCTATTAACCATTCAAGTGGACGCGTCATACCATTTGAAAACTACTCCAATTATTATACATTTTTGAAAGTTATGACCTGAATGCAACTACGAAAGGTGTTTATAAAATCACAGCACATGAGGTGAGCAAGACGGAGCTTTCTAAACGCAGTTCAATTTTTGATTTAAGTGGGTGGCCGCATAGTAATAATAATAATAGATTGGCGCTTACACATATGTTAGTGTTTGGCCGAGCTTCTCCTCCGATTTGTGGCGTGCGCCTTGATGTTGTCACACAAAACGGAGGGACCTACAGTTTTACGCCGACTCCGAACGGCCGCATAGACCAAGCTGAATTCTTGCCAATGTGTACTAGTAGACCAATAATCATGCAACGGGATCATCCGATGTCACGCCTCATAACACGTCACTACCATGAAATGTACTATCATCTGAATCAAGAATCCATCTGCGCTATCCGAAGTAAATACTGGATAACAAACAATCGAGTCCTTCTTAAATCTGTAAAACATGAGTGTCAGCAATGTAAAAATATGAGAGCGACTACAAAGACTTCATTAATGGGACGAATCCCAGAAGATCTCTTAAAACCGTATATTAGACGGTTTTCGTACACCGGCCTTGACTACTTTGGGCCGATAATGGTATATATAGGTCGGCGTCGTGAAAAAATTTGGGGATGCTCTATTTACTTGTTTGACAATACGAGCAATTCATCTGGAAGTAGCACGAGACTTATCAACTGACGCCGTTATTCTTTGCTTAAGGAACTTTGTCAATCACAGAGGAATACCAGTTCGCCCACGCAGTACGAACTTAAAAATTATGTGGGAGGGGAGTGTACTCGTCGTGGCATCGAGTGGGCATTTAACTCACCAGCAAATCCATCAGCGGGTGAGGCGTGGGAACGTATGATTCGCAGTGTAAAGAGAGTCTTGTCATTCACATTGAGGGAAGCGGCACCGCAAATAGAATCTCTGCAAAGTTTGATTATTGAAGCGGAGAATTTAATTAACTCCAGACCACTTGCGCATATACCAACGGTGGGCAAACGCGTCTCTTTGAGCCAAATGCGGCTCTTTGCTTAGCAAATTGCGGCTCTTTTTACTTTCCATTTGCTTAGAACATTTTTGCTCTTTTTACTTTTTAAAATATATATTTCTTTGCTGGTAATTCTTTTCCCCTGTGTTGTTTTTCTATTTTATTCCTTTTATATACTACTGGAAATGCAACACAAAGCTTTGCTATTGCTTAAATTCCGGCAATAGGTACCAGATTTGAAATATAACAGCTGCGTTCCGTATATTTTCAATTAATGGTACAACGTATACCTGTGGGTCTTTGTACTCTACAATGAAATTCGTAAAGTCAAAATACTGTTCACAATTAGTTACATTCGCGTACAGGATAATTATTGAAAGTTATAAAAACTATCAGCTTTTTGGGCTCAATCAAGTTAACGGCGCTGAAATGAAACACTGAAGAAAAAATTTGTTCGTATTATTGCGCTCATTGTGTGGTATTTTCGGCCACTTGGTAAATAATTAAGACTTTGCTAAGTTAACCGTAACTTAGCAAAACATTCATTCAATAAAGTCTTACTACTTATCTGGGCTTATTTTTCTGTGCTTTTTATGTGCATTCAAAATATTGCCCAGTAAACATTGAAAAACCGCTTGACTTCACGCTATCTGGCCCACTTCTTATACTTTGGTCGAACACGGATAAATATTATTGAGAAGTTATGTGCTATTTTTGTGCTTTTTAGAGTCACCAAAATAATTATAGGAGCTCATCCAGTTTGCGAGATAATTAAGACTTTGCTGGATTAACTGTAACTTAGCAAAACATCCATCCATTGAAGACTTTTTACTGCTTATCTGGGTTTATTATTTTGGACTTTTTATGTGCTTTGCGGCCGCTGTGGTGTAGTGGTAAGCAGTGCGCGCTTTCACTCATGAGCACCTGGGTTCAAGCCCTGGTCAAAGCAACATCACAAAAAATGTAGAAAAAAAGCTTTTTCTTAACAGCGGTCGTCCCTCGGCAGGCAATGGCAAACCTCCGAGTGTGTTTCTGCCATGAAAAACACCTTCTCATAAAAATACAATCGCCGTTCGGAGTCGGCGTAAAACTGTAAGTCCCTCCGCTTTGTGTGACAACATCAAGGCCCACGCCACAAATTCGAGGAGAAGCTCAGCCAAACACTAACTTATGTGTAACCGCCAATCTATTATTATTATTATATTATGTGCTTTGCAAATATTGCCCGTTGATCATTGAAAAATCGCTAAAATATTTTTCATTTAATTTCATTTCATTTATTAAACAAATTCATTAGTACAATAAGATCGTAAAGCTCTTTTATAGTACAACAGTAATTATAAAGCACAAACATAAAGCAACAAAAGGAAAACAATAAGTAAAAAATAAAAAAAAAGTGAATAGTTCTAAGACTAAAAATTAACATTATTACTTAAGTAAAAACACAACGACACAAACGTGAACATGTGTAGATAAATACATCACATATGAAAAACCTAGCAGATAGCGAAACTTAGAGTACAAAAACTTATTGACGAAAGTAAGAAAACAACACATTCCTAAAGTTGCCCTTGTTTAAGCTGGAGCGAGTAGCAGGTGGAATAGAATTCCATAAACGCGTGGCGTTGACAAAAATAGTCTTGCAGAGTTAAGATAATTAAAGCTAGGTACAATTAAGTCGCTTATGCGGGTAGATTTTGGAAAGGTTAACTTATTATACAGATAGCTAGGTAGCTTATCCGACATTAAACGGAATAGAAAAATACAATTCCTTTCTTTCAAGTACTCAGATATCCACAGCCCATTAGGTGAGATCTCCAACTAGAAATGTGATCAAATTTAGCCAAACCAAATACGTATCGTGGCAATGGGGTATAGTCGTTGCGCTGGGTATGCAGTAACAGTTGCATGGCTATACTCAATACCGACTCTTGCGCCCTCGTTCGTGCACTCTGGGCAACTTGAGCAACGCATGTGCGAGATGCGGTAACCAATCCGAGTGGAGCCTTGGGTCACGGCACAAAGAGAGGGAGCTTCGGTGGGGCCACTCCGACTTATTCGGTTTAAGGGCTCACTGAAGTCTGCAGCGTCTGTTCACCAGTAGGTGCGGCTGCAAACGGATGTCTGCTTGGAGCAAGCGGCTCGCTATATAAACGTGTATTGGGTTGCGAAACCACCCCCGTCCCAGCAATGGGTTGTGCGCTGGGCTTGGGACCCGCCACGTAAAAATCACTTCCAGTGAAGAAGCAAGGCAAAGCCTCGGATGAGACCCCCC
>NW_023458569.1:1111800-1114522 GCF_013731165.1 Rhagoletis pomonella | reverse complement strand
ACGATTTGAGGGCATGCACCTGGAATGTCCGGACCCTTAATGGGGAAAGTACCTCTGCCCGGCTGGTTGATGTCCTCGTAAGGACAAAAGCTGACATCCCCGCCATCCAAGAAATGCGTTGGACGGGGCAAGGCAAACAATGTGTGGGGCCTTGCGACGTCTACTACAGCTGCCATGTAAAGGAGCGCAAATTCGGAGTTGGATTTGTGGTGGGAGAGAGACTCCGTCGCCGAGTACTGTCGTTCACCCCGGTGGACGAGCGTCTAGCCACAATCCGCATCAAAGAGAGATTCTTCAACATCTCGCGCATCTGCGCCCATGCCCCGACGGAAGAGAAGGATGAGGCATTCAAGGATCTCTTCCATGAGCGCTTGGAGCGCACGTACGAGCGCTGCCCCCGTCATAATATCAAAATCGTGCTTGGCGACTTCACTGCCAGGGTGGGCAAGGAAGGGATCTTTGGAACCACCGTCGGAAAATTCAGCCTCCACGACGAAACGTCCGACAACGGATTGAGGCTGATCGACTTCGCCCGGGCCCGAAACATGATAGTATGCTGTACTAGGTTAAAGCATAAAAAGATTCATCAAGCTACGTGGCTGTCTCCGGATCGAAAAACGAGAAACCAAATCGATCATGTTGTGATAGACGGAAGGCACGCTTCCAGTGTTTTAGACGTACGCACACTCCGAGGCCCAAACATCGATTCGGACCACTATCTTGTTGCAGCCAAGATACGCACCCGCCTCTGTGCAGCAAACAAGGTGCGCCCAAATGTGCAAGGAAAGCTTAACGTCGAAAAGCTGCAATCGCAACAGACAGCCAGCGGTTTCGCTACTCGACTCTCACACCTGCTCTCAGAGAGCACTCTTCAACAAACCGACATATGCGAGCAGTGGAGCCACATTTCCCGCTCATTAAGTACCGCCGCCGAAGAAGTAGTCGGATTTCAGCGACCTGGCAAATACACCAACAAGAACAACTGGTACGATGAGGAGTGTCAGGAAGCTGCAGAGAAAAGAGATGCCGCCTACAGGGCCACGCTGCGATCGGGCGCAACGCGCGCTATGTGGGACCGCTATAGGGATCTGAAGAGGGAAGCGAGACGTATTTGTCGCAATAAGAAGAGAGAGGCCGATATACGTGAGTGCGAAGAGCTTGAAATGCTGGCCGACAGGAGGAATGCCCGAAAATTTTACCAGAGAGTTAGGCGACTTACGGAAGGTTTAAAGACCGGGGCGCACTCCTGTAAGAACAATATTGGCGACCTAGTAACTGATGTTCAGAGCGTACCTAAATTATGGAGGGAACACTTTTCCGCCCTACTAAATGGTAGCAGCACTGAAAGTTGTGGAGAATATGGTCAGATGAACGCATGCCCGACGACTGGAATTTAAGTGTGCTCTGCCCAATCCACAAGAAAGGTGATGCCGCCATTCGCGCCAACTATCGCGGGATCAGCCTTCTAAGCATAGGTTACAAGGTCTTATCGAGCGTATTGTGTGAAAGACTGAATCCCGCCGTCAATGAACTGATTGGGCCTTATCAGTGTGGATTTAGAACTGGCAAATTCACCATAGACCTGGTATTCACAATACGCCAAATCTTGGAAAAGACCCGCGAGAAAAGGATCGACACTCACCACCTATTTGTCGACTTTAAAGCCGCTTTTGACAGCACTAAAAGGAGTTGCCTATACGACGCTATGTCTGAATTTGGCATCCCCCCAAAACTCATACGGCTGTGTAAAATGACGTTGAGCAATACCACCAGCTCCGTCAGAATTGGAAAAGACCTCTCCGAGCCGTTCGCCACAAAACGGGGTTTCAGACAGGGCGACTTCCTTTGATGTGACTTCTTTAATCTGATGTTGGAGAAGATAATAAGAGCTGCAGAACTGAACCGCTCAGGAACAATTTACTACAAGAGCGTGCAATTGCTGGCTTATGCCGATGACTTCGACATCATCGGTAACAAAAACCGCGAAGTCTGTTCTGCCTTTTTCAAGTTGGATAGCGAAGCAAAGCGAATGGGTCTGGTGGTAAACGAGGACAAGACGAAGTATCTCCTGTCATCAAACAAACAGTCAGCACATTCGCGCCTTGGCACCCACGTCACTGTTGACAGTTACAAATTCGAGAAAGTAGAGAATTTCGTTTACTTGGGAACCAGCATTAACACCGATAATAATGTCAGCATTGAAATCCAACGTAGAATCACTCTTGCCAACAAGTGCTACTTTGGACTGAGTAGGCAATTCAGGAGTAAAGTCCTCTCTCGACGTACGAAAACCACGCTCTATAAGTCACTCATCATGCCCGTGCTGGTATATGGCGCAGAAGCATGGACAATGACAACATCCGATGAGGCGGCTCTTGGAGTGTTTGAGAGAAAGATTTTGCGGAAACTTACGGGCCTTTACGCGTTGGCGATGGCGAGTACCGCAGACGATGGAACGATGAGCTGTATGAGCTTTACAACAATATGGACATAGTGCAGCGAATTAAAATACAGCGGCTCCGCTGGCTTGGTCATGTCGTTCGAATGGACACCGACGCTCCAGCTCTGAAAGAATTCAACTCGGAACCCGCTGGTGGTAGCAGAGGAAGAGAAAGGCCCCCACTGCGATGGAAAGATCAGGTGGAGAAGGACTTGGCTTCACTTGGCGTTTCCACTTGGCGTCAGTTGGCACAGAGGAGAAACGACTGGCGTGCTTTGCTGA
>NW_023458569.1:1101850-1111700 GCF_013731165.1 Rhagoletis pomonella | reverse complement strand
TTCCCAGAGCCCAGATCTCAATCCTATTGAGAATTTATGGGGGATTGTCAAGCGGGAGCTCTCTAAAATGCCTAGACCATCTACTAAAATGGATTTATGGCGGAAAGTCCAGTTGATTTGGCAATCCATCACGAAGGAGCAGTGTGAACGACTGGTGAATTCGATGCCCCGAAGATGCGCCGCGGTTATACAAGCGAAAGGATCAACAATTAATTACTAAGACGCAAATGTAATTTTCCGACCTTTTTTTGAGTTGAATTGCCTTTTTTGTTTTAAAAGTAAATACTATTGGAAATAAAATGAAAAGAGTCTATTGTTTTTGCGAACCTATTTTGGCACTTTGAGCATATCGATTGTGTTTCCAATTATTTTTGATTTGAAAGCTATACGGTTGTGTTGTTGCTTAGAACAGAGGATGAATAAAAGAAACCCAGTATGCAAAAATTTATCCTCAGTGCATTCGTATTGGAACTATGCCATATGCAATGCCTACGAAGGCCAATAGTCTATTTTTTTTTGCCACCAGTGTAGGTTAGGTATAACAGAAAAGGCAACGCGACGTTTAGAAATGGGTAACACATAGGATTTATCACTGTTAAGACAAAGCTCATTTTTTAAAGCCCAAGATGATATAGAAGACAGATCACAGTTAAATCTAGAGCACAAGGAGACTGATTGGTCATGAGGTCCTGACAAGTAGAGCTGAATATCGTCTGCATATGCATGCATTTGCACAGACTTGCATGTGCTAAAAATGTCATTTAAGAATAAACTGAATAGTAGCGGTCCCAGTATTGAGCCTTGGGGAATACCAGTACACAGAGGTTTAAGTCTAGAAAATGTGGTACCAACCCTTACACGCTGAGTCCTACCTTCAAGGTAGCTGCTCATCAATCGTACAGCAGACTCCCCAAAGCCAAAATTATTACTTAATTTGATGCAAAGTAGTCTATAGTTCACCGATTCGAAGGCTTTAGAGAAGTCAAGCAAGCATAACAAAGTTAATTGGTTATTGTCATAAGGAATTCGTATATCGTCCAGAATTTTAATAACTGCAGTGGAGCAGCTATGCTTTGCCCTAAACCCAGACTGGAACGGGGAAAGTAAATTAAATTTGTTAATATGCAAGTTAATTTGCTCTGTCATCAGCTTCTCAAAGACTTTAGACAGACAAGGAAGAACACTTATAGGACGAAAATCACAAGCACTACTCGCAGACTTATTTTTGGCAACCGGAATAACGTCGGCGATCTTCCACGCATCGGGGAAAGACGAGGTTGTAACACAGTGGTTGATAATATGCGTAAGAGTTGGTAATATTTGTGGCATAATTAGCTTTACAAATTTTATTGGTATCCCATCTGCGCCAACCGCATTTGACCGTATCTTATAAATGCATCTTGCCACATCAAACTCTGATACCACATTGAATTCAAATGACTGACCGACATGCACAACAGGAGACGGAATTATGGGGTTGGCAGCACAAGGTGATATATAACGACTGACAAATACATTATTAAGCTCTTCTGGGTTAATACAACAATCAGGACTGTCACTAACATGAACACGAAGGTTTTTTAGATTACGCCACAAAACATTACTCGGAAGGAGTGGGTTTAACATTTTGCCAAATAACTTGCGCTTTTCACACTTAATAAGAGCAGTTGTCTTATTTCGTAACGACTTATAGGCTTGCCAATTGGTATCGGTCCGGTACTTCTTCCAAATAGAGTACGATTTGTTACGCTCTATATTTATAGTCCGAACGATTTTGTTGAACCAAGGGCACGACGGTGATCGATTAAGAAGAGTGCGTACTGGAACATGAGCCCTAAACAAGCTTACAACATTTGCGTTCAGAAAGCTCAACTTTTCATTTACAGAGCTTAGGCTCCAACAACCACTCCAGTCAATGCGGGATAAGTCAGCAGATAGGCTATCAATATTTATTAGACGGTAGTCAGGAAAGTTAAGAGGATTATCTGCTACAATATGATCAAAATTGATGTCAAAAGCACAGAAAATTAGATCGTGATCAGAAATAAACGACAACTGATCAAATTTTAACACAGTAGACGGATCAGAAACAATAAAGTAATCAAGCAGACTAGGACTACAGTTATTTCCGTATCTTGTAGGTACAAAAAGATTTACAATAGATAGACCAAGACTAGACACATCATCTAACAAACGGGAGCTATACAAATCACTACACAACAAATTTACATTAAAATCGCCACATACAATAATTTCATCATAATCGACAGCTACAGCAGACAACATATTAAAAAACGCATTCGCGCTACAACACTTGTTATGGTTATACACACACGACAAAAGGACCTTTGAAGAAGAATTGGGATTAGATACCTCAACTAGCAAATACTCAGTAGTATTACCAACCGATTGTGAAATAAAGCGAGTTTTTAGATATTTCTTGCAATATATCGCAACTCCACCACCCTTCTTATCTAATCTATCAACCCGAGCAAGCTTATAGTTAATAATGGAAAAGTGTGAATCACTTATACCAGCCCTAAACCACGTCTCCGACACACAAATAACATCAATACTCGAATATTCAAAAGTCCTCCTAACAACATCCATCTTCTCATTGTTTAAACTGCGCGCATTAAAATGGACTACATTAAAGCCTTTCTGTCGGCTGCATAAAATGTTCAGTACTGCAAGGCTATTACCATCAACGCTATTTAATTTGTTCGTCATAACAATTGCAAAAAGCAAAAACAAAAGCAACTTTAAGATAGTGAAGAAATTACGAAAAACAGAAACAAAAAAACACAAGTTGCGCTATCTTTACAAAATATAAAATACAGCAAAAAACATTTGAAAATATATGCATAACAATATATCTAACGAAACGGCAGCAGGTCATCTTCGCTGATTAACTTTGTTGATGTGCTATTATTATTTTTATTATTGTCATCTCTCACATGCACAAAACCTCTAAACGTAAACACCTTTAGCAGTTTACCTTCACGACGCAGTTTTATGGCCTCTTGCAGTAAACGTCTATTCTCCTTGGTGAGGCTCTCAAAAATATGAAAGCTGCCAGCAATGCCAAGGCGGTGAAGGGGGACCGCCGATTTTGTTTTCTTGCGATATTCGCTAAAGGCGCGTAAAGTGCGGTTACGGTCGAGAGGGGAGTGAAATTTAATCACAATCGCACTGTTGAGTTTTTCACTTGACGGTTTTGTGCGGAAAATATCCCTAATTTGAGGAGCCAAGAAGTCAATAGAAAGACAAACCTGGTGAAAAATACTCTTAAGGTTTTCCCCTTCTCTAAAGGGTACACCAAAAGCAACGGCATCGGCAGCAATATCAGGTGAAGCTTTCCGTTGCATTAAACCTTTCAACTCCTTCTTAAGGCAAGCGATGTCCGCCTCTGCCTTTTGCACATTCCCCTCCAAGACAGATATGCGGGCAGACGACTCAACCACCGTAGCAGTGAGGACAGATATCTCTTCATCGATTCGCTTTGCCAGTTTCTTCTCCACCTCAGCCAGTTTGTTTGAGACACTCTCAATTAGCGGTCGACACTGTTCCGTCTGCTGCTGAACTCTCTCCTCAATCTCTTTTAATTTACCAAAAACAGCTGCGAACAAGGCGAGTTTATACAAGGTGGTGTTACTGGCGAATTTAGATTACAACAACGACAACCATATGTATTTTGTATGGAGGGTGTTATGTCAAATCTCAATTCGCTTCAAAGTTTACATGAATTTTGTTTTTGCTTTTGATGGGTGTGCTGTCAAATCAGTAAAAGCAAAAACAAAATACATGTAGGACGAAAAAATCAGCTGATTTTACAACACCACCTTGTATAAATTCGCCTTGGCTGCGAATGAGTTACCTTCGTCGAGCTTAACTGCTTTAGCAGCGGGGAAATCCTTGCTCAGTCGACGCTTGAGCAGTGATGCCAGATTGTGGGTAATTTCCCTATTTGAGGGATATTTTGCATCAAAAATTATTAAAAGGGAAAAAAGGGACATTTCATATAAATAAGGGATTTTCTTTTGACGAAGTTATTGTTGCATAATTGATCAAAATTCAAGAATATTCGACATTCTTACGTAATTAATCGTTCTGAAGATGTGATGTGGAGTGAAATGGTATATAATTGTTAAAAAGTATAAGGACAATTTCGAAAATTTTCTTACGTTAACCAATTCAAGCGCTGAGTAAGAAAGAATCTTTTCAGTTGTAACAGGTGTTTCATGTAAAAAGCGGAACAAATTATCTGATGAAATGTTAAATAGCACATGAATGTGCTTCAATTTTAAAGTCACCAAAAAATTCTTTTAGGCCCTTAGTGAGTGAGCAAAAACATGAAAGTGAAAAAATTAATGAGTGAAAAAAATGCAGAAAAAGAGGTTTTTTCTTAACAGCGGTCGGCCCTCGGCAGGCAATGGCAAACCTCCGAGTGTATTCCTACCATGAAAAACTGCTTCTCATAAAAATACACTCGCCATTCGGAGTCGGCGTAAAACTGTAGGTCCCTCCCTTTTGTGTGATAACATCAAGGGGACCGCCACAAATTGGAGGAAAAGCACATATGTGTAAGCGCCAAACTATTATTATTATTTTATATGAATTTTACTTCTTTACTACTGAAACATGTATATGTTTAAACTCGTTGGGAATTTTGTGGGATAAATTTTCAAGATGTGGGTAATTGAGGGATTTTTTCCCCATTTTCGTGGGATTTTTAACAGAGAATGTCTTGCATCACTGCGCTTGAGTGACGAAGAAGAGGCAGACAATTTATCCGTAGCAGCCGTGGTAGCCGACATATTGCCCAGTAAAAATTTAAAAATCGCAAAGATAAATTTTTAAATTTTTTTAAATATTAATATCTTCCGAACAATGTACCATATTAAAAAACTAATGACGTCAAAATAAAGGTAATTAGGGGGTATTTCATTTGGTGGACATAATTGTTTCCTCTTGTTTATATTTTTAAGCCAGAAACACCTAATAACCAAAAAATATATAAAACTATATTGCTTTTTTAAATGGCGTTTATTTTTTGTGTTTTAATTTTTTTAATTTTTTTTTTTCGCTTTAAAAATATTGCCCAGTAAACATTTGAAAAATCGCTTGACGCCACGGTAGCCGACTAACTTTATAAACTTTGGACACGGATATATACTGCTGAGGAATTAGGTGATATTTAAGGGCTTTTTAGAGCCGTCAAACTTATTTAAGGTTTTAAATGGCGTTTATTAAAATATCGCCGTCGCGAACTTAAATAATCTTTAAATTAGAATCAATACGTTTGTGATCGCTCAAATAGTTTGCGAGATATTATAAATATAAAAGTTAAACTTGAACCTTTTTATTGGCTTTAGTTTTTATTTGCACCAAATAATCTTCATTTTGTTGAAATCAGCATGAAAATTTAGCTTTTTTTATTTCTTTATGGCTAAACGGTTTGTATTCTACACCACGGCTACTTTGGACTATTTCTGTCTAAATGCTGGAGTACGGGAACAGGCAAAATGTGAATAAGAAAAAGTAGACAAACAAATGTCAAATTAAACTTGAGTTTATTAAACACCCCAATGAGTACACTTGATAGTTGTTCATAAACTTAAAACGTTAAACAAAAAGTATTCACTTAATGGCCCGTATGAATAAAAACTCAGCAATTGTTTTTTCTTAAAATTTCATACCTGTTACTTCACTTTTGTTTGAATAAATCGAGTAAAAGGTCTGAAATTTTAAGAAAAAGCAATTGCTTATTTTTATTCCTACGGCCCAATAGATGTTTTGCTAAGTTACAGTTAACCCAGCAAAGTCTTAATTATCTCGGAAACTGGATGAGCTCCTAAAATTATTTTAATTATTATTTATTAACCGACTTCCAAAAAAGGAGGAGGTTATCAGTTCGTCGGAATATTTTTTTTGTTTTTTTTTTTATGTATGTTACCGCATAACTTTGGACCATGTCAACCGATTTCGATAATTCTTTTTGCATCGGAAAGGTAGTGTCTCAGAGGGGGTCCCATACTAATCTGGTTAAGATCCAATCAGCGGATCATGAGATATATGTATATATATTTTTTTTTTTAAATGGGAGTTGAAGTGGGTTTTTTTTTTGCTAAAAATTACTTGTTTTAATATTATTTCTCAATAATATTTATCCGTATTCGACCAAAGTTTAAGAAGTGCGCCAGATAGCGTGAAGTCAAGCGGTTTTTCAATGTCTACTGGGCAACATTTTTAAAGCATATAAAAACCCCAGATAAGTAGTAAGAAGACTTCATTGAATGAATGTTTTGCTATGTTACGGTCAACTTAGAAAAGTCTTAATTATTTACCAAATAGTCGGAGTAAAAAAAAAAACGGAAAGTGGCTGAAAAAAGCACACAATAAATAAGCACAATAATACGTACAATTTTTTTTTTGCATTTTTTCATTTCAGCGCCGCTAACTTGATTTAGCTAGCTTTTTGTGTTCGCGTACGCAAAAAACTTGCAAAGTAGGGGAAATTGAGAGAGCAACATGACATTTCCTTTTGAGGGAAAGCTCCTGGTTTCTGCTGGAAAAGTTTTTGCACAGCAAACAAAACAGCTGGTTGGAATTGGTGACAGGTAATAAGATCAAAGGAAATAAGGTCAATTGACTTTATTTCCCACCCTGGTGCGAAATAAAGTCAATTGACATTATTACCTTTTTTAAAACGAAATAAAATCCATTGACACTATTTCTCTTTCAAACATTAAATTTGCTTAGCTTCGCGGCGGCCCGCGTTGGCGCGCACACCACGCCACGCTACGCCGCGGCCCCCCGGCCCCCCTTCCCCGTTTCCCATCGTGCTGTAACGCAGGTAGATTTATTTTTTGTATACGTTGAAATAAAATTTTTATATATTTTAGACATCGAGGGCTTATATTCAATAATACCCTCTATCTGCACACTTTTCACTTGAGATTCTGATATAAAAATCCATCTAAGCTTTAACTGTCATCAGTGATATAAATTTTACCATATATAAGGACAGGTAAAAAGTCCCAGATGGTTTCTAAAATCACAAATTAGTTTTTGTGCAAATTGCAGATACAGGGTATTAATGAATTCAAGCCCTCGATATTTCACATTTTTATATTTGTAAGTTATTGGAAGCATGGATGCCAACTTGGCTCAAACCGTGCCATTTTTCCTTATTTTACTTCAAATAGCACTTAATTTTTCAATTTGGCACAAAGTGCCAAAATGGCACTTTTGTAAAAAAAATAACATTTCAATACATTATTGTGAAATCCTTTGCGTGCACTTCTTTTTCTCAACTAAAATTTTCTAATTTATAAAGGCTATTCAACTGGTTTATCTTATTTTATTATTGCGCTTTTGTTTGGAAAATGTAGCTTTATTTTATTGCTAAATGTGAATGATTAAAAGGAATGACACCTTTTTTGGCACTTTTATTTTTCTATTTGGCACTTTTTTATCCTCAATATGGCACCTCATAACTAAGGATAGTTGGCAGCCCTGATTGGAAGATTTCCTCTGTGTTTTGGGGCAACAACTTGTCTGCAGTAAAAAAGCATATAATTTGTGTTTCAAAAGTGTGTGAAGACCAATCAATTAACTTATATGATCTCGGTTCCGATATTAAATAATCAATAATTGTTTATGCCCGCATTTTGGCACATTGGCTCGTTGAATGTGCCATCTAATAAATAGTGTCGTCATTCTCCTTAGCTGCTTTTAAATGATGTCGTCACAAATTTCTGGCGGAGACATGAATAGAGTGTAAGAAAATTCTTTTTCTATAATTGTTTCGAATTAATATAAGGTGATAGCAGGAGTACAAAAACAAAAATTCACATGTATTTTGTTTTTGCTTTGGCGGCATAAACTGTCAAAATCTGTAAGAGTGTGTGTAGAAATTCAAACAAAATTTTTCAATTTGATATCAGAAGCCGTGCGGCGAAACACATATCCAAAATCAGCTGAGCTAGTAACACCCCCTTATATAAATTCGCCTTGACTGTTTCCTTATAGAAAGGTTGGTTTCTTTTCCACCTTAGACATTCCGAATTCGTTCAAAATATGCTAATTTAAAACACAGAATTCTTTCAGTGTTCCTTAGGGGTTTTTGGACATGAACTGTTTCTTCAATTTAATAGTGTTCACTTTATTTTTGTGGAAACGAAACATGTTTTGCAAGTTATGGATCATTTCTACACTCTTTCTTCAAATATTTCTCGTATTCCAGCTGTGCGCAGGCGTTTAGTTTTTCGCATCGTGTTTTTACATATTCGTAATTTAATTTTTCTTAATAAAATCAATTGGTGGTAGTTCATGATTGTGTGTGGATTAATATCACAACACTCAGGATTTGGCAATAACCTTTTTCATCTATTAAAAAACAACACTTACGGGGCAATGTTTATTGTAAGAACAACATTTTTTTCTATGAATCGACATATTTTAAGCATTGTTGACGCTATTTCCATTTGAATGAGGAAATAGCGTCAATGACTTTATTTCCAAATTTTTATTGAATTTATTTCGCTTTTGAAAAGGTAATAATGTCAATTGCCTTTATTTCGCACCAGGGTGGGAAATAAAGTCAATTGACTTTATTTCCATTGACCTTATTACCTGTCACCGTTGGAATTTACGCAAATCCCTAAATTGACTTTGATGGTTTGGTCAATGTTGTCACTTCAGAAACCAAATTAGTGGTACATTATTAATAAAACAAGTAAGAAAGTCTAAGTTCGGGCGGAGCCGAACATTAAATACCCGGCGCATGTATTAAATATATGTTTTCACCTTTCCGAAAGCTACCGCTACATGGTAAGCCGGGGTGTATAAATTTTGAGTAAATTAGCGTCCTTAAATTTCGAAATATTGAACTTTCAAGCATTTCTGAAATTTACCGTTATATGAAAAGCGGCCATAATTTTAGTCCGATTTCAATGATCTTCAACTTGTTTCTTTTATGTGGCAAGCACAACCATACCGAGTTTGGTACAAATTGGTAGAACGGTTACCGAGATACATATACATATGTGATCATAAGTGGGCGGTGCCACGCCCATTTTTCTAAAATTTATCACATACGTATTTCTTGGTAAAGAATTTTTATTGGCATCAATTTTTAATAACTTAGATTTAATATTTACTGATTTATCGAAGGTTTTGTATTTCTCTAAATGACCGTTATATAGGACGTGGGTGTGGTCATTGTCCGATTTTAAAAATTTTCGGCCATTTGGTATTCTTTACCACGGCCAACAACTGTGCCCAGTTTGGAAGAAATTGGTGCGGCGGTTACCAAGAAATACACATGTAACCAAAAGTGGGCGTGGCTACGCCCATTTTCCAAAAATTTATAATATTCTTATTTTTCGTGAATAAGTTATTGCAAATATCAATTTTGAGTGAATAACATTCAGTGGTTACTAAAATATCACATTTTTCGTATTTCTGAAAATTACCGTTATATGGGAGGTAGGCGTGTTATTGTTCGATTTTGCCCATTTTCAATACCATCTGTCCTACGCCCGAAAGAAGTGCACTTATTATTATAACTTTGTTCACATAACGGTTGTTTGTAACAGGCAAAACGAATCGAGATAGATATAGACAAATGTATACATAAATGATCAGAATGAAAAGAGAAATCGATTAAGCGGTGACTGTCTGTCCGTCCGTCCGTCCGTCCGTCCGTCCGTCCGTCCGTCCGTCCGTCCGTCTGTGCACACGATAACTCGAGTAAAAATTGAGATATCTTAACGACACTTGGTACGTGAACTTCTTTTGGGCGTAGGATGGACGGTATTGAAAATGGGCGAAATCGGACAATAAC
>NW_023458569.1:1101330-1101750 GCF_013731165.1 Rhagoletis pomonella | reverse complement strand
AAAAATTGAGATATCTTAACGAAACTTGGTACGTGAACTTCTTTTGGGCGTGGGACGGATGGTATTGAAAATGGGCGAAATCGGATAATAACCACGCCTACCTCCCATATAACGGTAATTTTAAGAAATACGAAAACTGCGATATTTTAGTAACTACTGAAGATAATTCACTCAAAATTGATACTTACAATGAGTTTCAGACGGAAAACATGAATTTTATAAATTTTTGGAAAATGGGCGTAGCCACGCCCACTTATGGTTACATGTGTATATCTTGGTAACCGCTACACCAATTTCTTCCAAACTTGGCACAGTTGTTGGTCCTGGTACAGCATACCAACTGGCCGAAAATTTCTAAAATCGGACAATAACCACGCCCACATCCCATATAACGGTAATTTCGAGAAATACAAAATCTTC
>NW_023458569.1:1092244-1101230 GCF_013731165.1 Rhagoletis pomonella | reverse complement strand
ATTTACTTAAAATGTATACACCCCGGCTTATCATGTAGCGGTAGCTTTCGGAAAGTTGGAAAACATATATTTAATACTTGCGCCGGGTATTTAATGTTCGGCTCCGCCCGAACTTAGACTTTCTTACTTGTTTATGCTGGGTTACATTGCAAGTTAACTTGGCGTTGATCCTCACATTTTGTATGCTGGGTTACACATATTAACAGCAGCCTTAGCAACAGCAGTTGTGATCAGTGTTATCAGCATTCATACCGATATCTGCTGCAACGGTGACTTTGAATGGCTTGCCAAATAACAGCAAATGCAGAAGCATTGTGCTCAAGGTCATCGATGCACTTAGCAACAGCGCCTAGTCAACGAGAAATGCTTTAGGCATTTCTATCGATGCTCTTACAAAACCAGTCGCGGGTGGCTCACCCAATGTATGTATGAATGTATGTGTGCAGCTCCAACTATGTGCGTAAGCGGAATAAGTTGCTTGGGCATGCGCAGTGGCAATGTCGCTTTTTATACGGATTAGCCGCAACAACAATTGACATAGAGGTCACGAAAGCCAACGCTTAACGAGAAGTCAGATCGATGTTGAAGGATCATTATAAAAGTGGACGCGTTAAAGCGAGTTGTGGCGTCGTAAATTAAATTGCCGTCATATAACAAATTGAATTGATTATTACTTTAAATCAATAATCCGATTAAAGTTTATTTATATTTGTAATATAAGTAATGTGAATAAAATTATATAATTTAATTATAATACACTTGGAAATTAATTGGCGCCCAACTCGAAGCAGAAAGGACCATAAGACCCTGGAAAGCAAATTAAAGCAACTCAAAATAAAAAGGATCATAGCATCCGGAACGGAAAAATCAACAACATTCCGAAACAAAAAGGATCACAGAACCCTTGGATAAAAACTAAAAATATACATAAAAGCATGTAAGTGATTTTTCAAAATTTGTTTAATGTGGATAATGATTGAGTGAATACAACCATTATTTGAAAAGCCTTTATAAAAGGCTAAAAGTTTGTGTCATTGAAGAGTGTTTAAGTAAAATTTTTGGTAAAATTTTAAGGCTATTTTGAGGTTTTTAGAATAATTAAGTGACCTATTGCACGACCCACTCCGTTGCTTATGCCAGGATTTTAACTCTCATTCCAGCACGTTTCATATATCAGATCCGCTTTTCAGCATTAAGAAATCGATACTGTCCTCTCTCAATAAATGAATCATTAAAATAAAGACATGAAATCGGCTGATGAATTTAGTTCTGTAGCTGAACAGTTTTAGATCTCGACACTTAACAAACTCCTGCCTATCGTGACTCGGCGCAAAAATTGAAAATACTGGTTCCGTACGTCATGCGGACTGCGCCCCTCGTGCGGATGGGCGGGAATGGAGGGTAAAAACCGTTGGGATATTATTATTATTATTATTATTGTTATTTGTTTCGGAAAAAAATTATCGAAAATTTCAAGTTAACAGAAAAGTTTATAATTTTCTACTGTTTCCTTTTATTACTTTTTCAGTTATTTAAAGATCCTAACTATTGTAGGAATTAATTATTATTTTTTTTTTTTTTATAAGTGTTTCCTTGAAAAACATTCTTTTGTGCGAGTTTTCTCTAAAGGTAACCAGAATAACTATTTGTGCCGATTTATATTATTTCGATAACTATCATTATCAAATTTGTAAAAAAAAAGAAGAAGAATAAATTTATAACAAGAAAAAATGAGTGTAAGTAGGGAACAGATATTTCAAATTGTTAGCGAGGTTAATGAGCGTTACAAGTTGGAGCTAACGGAACAGCTTAATAAATTAACTTCTGCAATTAACAGGTTACAGCCGCCCAGTATTGAGCCTTATTTACCCGTTTCTATGAACTTTTTAATTCGTGACGATAATGCTAGCTTAGATCTGATCAAGTCTTTGCCAAAATTTAAGGGTGATTCTGTATCGTACCCAGCTTGGCGAAGTGCCGCGCATTTCGCCATGAATCATTATAAAGAGGGATCAGAAAGATATTATATTGCCCTGGGCATATTTAGGAATAGAATTGTAGACTCCGCCAACTCCACTTTAGCATCCTTCAATACTGTGCTAAACTTTAAGGCAATCATAGCGAGACTTGACCAAACCTACTCAGACAAAAGGCCGCTCCATGTACTAGAGAATGAGCTTAGTATTTTGAGACAAGACAATCTATCTATCGCAGATTACTATGATAGGGTGGATAAAAAGCTGTCCTTGATAATGAATAAGCAAATTATGACTCACAGTGGTAACAATGAGCTCATAGCAGCTTTAAATGAACGCGCTAGGGAAAACGCATTACGCGTTTTCATATCTGGTCTTCGAAGGTCATTGTGTGATGTACTATTTTCTGCTAGGCCTAAAGATCTCCCAACTGCACTAGCAGTTGCACAGGAACTTCAAATCAGTCACAGACGCTATGAGTTCGCAGAAGCTTTTGCAATGGGTTATGCAATTAAACCTAACAGGCCAAGACCCACATTTCCTCAATACCAATCAATGGAGCCCAAGGGCCATAACATAAACAGACCCACCCCCATGGAAATTGATAGTGGCTCGAGCTTTTTTAGGCAGCGTAGTAACCCCACTTCTCCACAACAACAGCCTAGTGGAAGTCTGTTACATCCCCAAAGTTCTAAATTTGCTTCGAAACCTCGAACTCCTTCCATGCCAGTAAAGTTTGAGCGCACTCATGACCCAATATATTCCGACCGTTCACCAATTCACAAAGTGCAGAAAGTTAACTTCATGCCAGAAGTAGGAACTACTGAAAACGTTGGCGAATATCAAAGCCAGAATGAAGTTTACCAGCAAGATAACGGAGATTATTATAATTACGACGAGATTGACGTCACAACGGATTGTTGCGATGAAATCAATTATTTAAACTGAAATCGCTCCTGCCGTTTATTACAAATAAAAGCAAATACGGTGAGGAGCTTCGCTTTCTAATCGACACTGGAACGTCCAAAAATTATGTAAAACCGCTGGCATTTCTTCAAGGAATTAAGCCTTTACAAAAACCTTTCAATCTAAAATCGATAAACGGAGAAAATATTATTGATAATAAATGCTTAGTAAACATCTTAAAAAATACCTCAACGTTTTATTTACTTCAAAATCTAAGCACGTTCGATGGTATCATAGGCTACGATTTTTTAAAGCAAATCGATGCGAAAATTGACACTGTCAGGGGATATTTATTTTACCGAAACGATAAAGTACAACTACAATATCTCTCATGTGATCACGTAAACCTTATTACAATCGAAGAGAATTCAGTTCCAGTTAACTTTGACTCACAGTTTCGTAAGGTTATTAGTAATAATTTGAATGCTTTTGCGGATCCAAACAGAGCACTGCCTTACAACACAAAAGTCCAGGCCCGTATCCGTACAACTACAAATGACCCAATTTACACTAAAAGTGATCCTTACCCTATTTCAGTTGCCCCTTTTATTAATAATGAAATAAAATCTCTGCTTAAAGACGGTATTATAAAGGAATCTTGTTCACCTTACAATTCACCTGTCCACGTTGTATCAAAGAAAGGTATCGATGAAAACGGAAAGCCGAAGTTACGTATGGTAATGGATTACAGAAAAATTAACGAAAAAACGATTCCCGACCGTTACCCCATACCAGATACTTCAGTAATTTTAGCCAACTTAAGGAGTTCGAAGTTCTTCACAACTTTGGACCTAAAATCAGGGTTCCACCAAATAATAATGTGTGAACAAGACAGACAAAAAACAGCTTTTAGCATAAATAATGGTAAATACGAGTTTTGTCGATTACTTTTTGGACTAAGAAATGCACCCAGTATATTTCAAAGAACTATCGAAGACGTGTTACGAGAGGTAATTGGAAAGTTCTGTCATGTCTATGTCGACGACATAATTATATACTCAGCAACTGAGCAATCGCACTTGGAACACATTGAATATGTTTTGAAAAAACTGGAAAATGCGGGAATGAGAGTGTCACCTGAAAAGTGCAAGTTCTTCAAAACAGAAGTAGATTTTTTGGGGTTTCTTGTGTCTGGAAAAGGTATTAGAACTCTCCCTGATAAGGTCAATGATATTATTAATTATGAGCCTCCAAAGACTCTTCGAGCTCTCCGCTCATTTCTCGGCCTATCTGGCTATTATCGACGCTTTATTAAAGATTATGCCTCCATTGTCAAACCTCTAACTATTTACCTTCGCGGTGAAAATGGGCAAGTGGGTACGCGAAGTTCAAAACATGTAAGCATAAGTCTTGACGCCGTTTGAGAAAATAAAGCGGATATTAGCATCGGAGGACGTTTTGCTCCAATACCCCAACTACAGTCAACCTTTTGAGCTTACGACGGATGCCTCCTCCAAAGCTTTAGGTGCGGTTTTGTCTCAAAGAGGTCGCCCCATCACCATGATTTCGCGAACACTTTCTGTTAGTGAAGAAAATTATGCAACAAACGAACGAGAGTTGCTTGCGATTGTCTGGGCGTTAAAAAAACTTCCCCATTATCTATATGGAATCCAGAATATACATATTTTTACCGATCATCAACCCCTTATATTTGCGATGTCAGAAAAAAACCCGAACGCCAAGATGAAGAGATGGCGTGCATTCATCGAGGAATTTTCCCCCAAGTTTCATTATAAACCTGGAAATGATAATAAAGTGGCGGACGAACAATCTAGACAGTTTTCTCACAGTCTGACAGCGGTTGAATCGGATGAAACGGTACACAGCGAAGAATCTTCGAGTAATGTTATAAATACCGTCAAGTGCCCTGTTAATCAGTTTAAAAACTAATTATAAATATCTAAATCAAATTCATTTAGTAAGAAGACAAAATCCTTTTTCAGAAGCTTCTTCGTCACACAATTACATATACATCTATGGAAGATCTTATTCAGTGTCTAGACTGCATTATTAACCCTAACGTCACCAACGGAATTCAATGTGACCTTCCTACATTAGCAGAAATACAAAATACGATATTATTAGCCTTCCCTGGAGTTAAGTTTGTCCACACCGAACTTCTCGTCATAGACTTAATTAATAGGGACGACCAGCTTGAGACAATAGCAACGGAACACAACCGAGCTCATCGTGGTTTGCACGAGAACTATCAACAAATTTCTCGCAAATACTTTTTTCCTAACATAAAAAAAATACTGAAAACAGTTATTACGAACTGTAAGATATGTTTGGAAAATAAGTACCAACGTAAGCCCCCTAACCCAGTTTTAGACCAAACTCCTATTCCAAGCATGCCTGGGGAAATCCTTCATGTGGACATTTTTATAACTTCTAGGCAATCTTTTCTGACATGTGTAGACAAGTTAACGAAATTTGCTATTGTGAAGCCGATTGCGTCCAGGTCCATGATCGATGTAAAATGTGCGCTATTGGAAATTTTGCTGCTATTCACAAATACTAAAACTATCGTTTCTGACAACGAAAAAGCTTTTAAATCAAACACCATTACGACCTTGTTAAGGGATAATTTTTCAATAACCCAATATTTTATACCGACTCTGCACAGTGAAAAATCATTCGATGTACTAAAAACCAGCAGAAAATAGATGAAACTCATGACCTAGTGTTATTGGCAACGCACAAATACAACTGTAGTATTCATTCTGTGACCAATGCTAGGCCAACGGATCTTTTCCATAATAGCTCGGAAGAAAAGTTAAAAACAACGAGAAAAATGCTAATGAAGCCCAAAATAAAACTTTAAATAGAATTAATTTAAATAAATCCGTAAAAACATACCAACCGGGCGAAACAGTTTTTTTAAGACGGAATAAAAGACTAGGTAACAAATTTGATAAAGTTTTTATGGAAAAAGTTATCGAGAAAGACCTAGGCACCTCAGTATTGATTGATGGTAAGAAGATACACAAGAGTAATCTTCGATAGAAGAAAATGTTTGGCTCAAAAAAAAAACAGATAAAAAATATAAAAAAAAAAACAGTAGCAACATGAAGTCATTATTCGAGCAGAATCAAAAATCCACTTTGCCGAATCTTGAAAGATCACATTTTTTACTAAAACAATATGTTTGTCGAGATGTACACTCTAAGAAATAACATTAATGTTTTTGTAGTATTTAACATGTAAGTCCTGTTATATAGAATTTAAGTTTATGTTTCTGTAAAAAGGTTTAAACACGGCTGCGCCAAAACCCGTCCAACACTCAACCAACAACAACATTTCGCACATCAGTAACAGCAAGGTGCAGAAAATTCTTATAGCGGCCCGAGGACGTTTCGAATTTAAAAAGGGGATAGTTAACTTGGCGCTGATCCTCACTTTTTTATGCTGGGTTACATTGCAAGTAAACTTGGCGTTGATCCTCACATTTTGTATGCTGGGTTACACATAGCAACAGCAGTTGTGATCAGTGTTATCAGCATTCATACCGATATCTGCTGCAACGGTGACTTTGAATGGCTTGCCAAATAACAGCAAATGCAGAAGCATTGTGCTCAAGGTCATCGATGCACTTAGCAACAGCGCCTAGTCAACGAGAAATGCTCTAGGCATTTCTATCGATGCTCTTACAAAACCAGTCGCGGATGGCTCACCCAATGTATGTATGAATGTATGTGTGCAGCTCCAACTATGTGCGTAAGCGGAATAAGTTGCTTGGGCATGCGCAGTGGCAATGGCGCTTTTTATACGGATTAGCCGCAACAACAATTGACATAGAGGTGACGAAAGCCAACGCTTAACGAGAAGCCAGATCGATGTTGAAGGATCATTATAAAAGTGGACGCGTTAAAGGCGAGTTGTGTCGTCGTAAATTAAATTGTCGTCATATAACAAATTGAATTGATTATTACTTTAAATCGATAATCCGATTAAAGTTTATTTATATTTGTAATATAATTAATTTGAATAAATTTGTATAATTTAATTATAATGCACTTGGAAATTAATTTGCACAAGTGCGCTCGGTGGTAGATCTCTAACCAAGTGTGGTAGAATATGTGTAAAATTTTTACAATAGAAGTGTTACATACAAATATCGAGCCCTAACCGCCAAAATAACGTAAGCGCCATTTTTTTCAAAATTTTCTTTTTGATGCAGAAATACATCTAGATGCCCCAGGAATATTTCTGCATCAAAAATAAAGTTTTGAAAAAAATGTCGCTTACGTTATTTTGGCGGTTAGGGCTCGATATGGTAGTAAATTAAATATTTTCCAAAAAGAAAATTTTCAGGACATGAAGTAAATAGTATACGAACGTAGATAGACTGCAATCGCCTGTGTAAATAATGTTTCAAATTTCTAGGCAACAAAAAATAGCAGTAGTTCAACTTTTGTCAGACGATTTTTTCTCGATGGAATTGCGATTATTGCTAGTGTATTTGAAAATTCAGAACAAACATAAGTCACTAAGGGTATTCATCAAACCTTATAAATGCATTGTAAACCGTATAAACTTATAATTGTATAAACCTTATAAATGAACTGTCAAAATTTGCATGGAAACTCGTTTACACATTTCTGATAAATTTATCCAGCGATTTCACTGAATAAACTTGATAAACTGAACCCAATGGAACTCTGTCGCAACTCTAGCTATGTTTTCTTGGGCAGTAATCGGGATCCGCATACAAATTTTGCACGCAAATTCAACAAAAACGATATGATCCTGATAGAGATCTGGTTCAATTCTTATCCCATATGTTTGTTTTGTTTCACTGATAATTTGGCCGCAAAGTTTGGTAGCCGAGACAAATGAATTCATACACAAACAGACATTCTGCCATTGTTTCTTTTAACTTGCTTCAAATAAATAGCCTTTGTGTTATATGTATATTTAGTTAAATAGATATTATCTCGTAAATATAATTTTTGCAATTTAGTGAGGTAGTTTCCATAATTTCTTTATCCCCGTGCTAGTAGTATAAAGTTAGTGATACTGAGCTATATAACCAAAGAAAACATGACTATTGTCGCATGTGTAAACGAAAAGAGAGTGTGGGGCGTTCATTTAACAGAGTGCGTAAACTTATAAGATTATCTGCTTGATAAAGTTATCGGTTTAGATGAATACCACTAATAATAATAAGTGTGATGTAAATAAGTGCAATAAGTTTTTAAGTGGAAATAAATTTATTCATACGAAATAAGAATAAGTAATTAAAAAAAAAGTATTATAGTGTTTTCATGTCTACTAAAAAATATCGCTTTTCATTGTCCCTTTCTCTTTTCGCGTTCGGTTCTAAAATAAAGACAAACGGTGAGAAAATTTATTATTCGTTTCTAATTCACATAATTCTAATTCACACTCTTTTAAGGCAAAAAAGGTACATTATCTGCCCTATCGCCACCAAAATCGCCTCGTGTAAATGCAGCTTATCCTTTATATACGCAATAGAAAATTGTAAATGCTTAGCAACACCTTCAGCCCTTCAACTAATCCAATATACACAATCAATTTTCATAACTTTTAAATTCATATTGGTAGAAAATTTTCTGTTTAACTTTTATGAAAGCAACATTTTGGCAAATTAGGTTAATAATTTTATATCAGTAAAATTGTGGTAGTTATGATAGAAGTCAAAAATTACCCAAAATGTGGTAGATCTACCGCAATTGTGGTAAAGTGGCAACACTGTTTGGAATTTAAAATAGTAAAATGTGACTAATTACACTTGTAATTAAGTAATTATTCGTTTAGTCAGTGAACTGTGTCAAGATAAGACTTCGGGATTAGTTTTCTTACGTTTTGAATGAAAATAAAATTTCTATCAGCTGTTCGTCTAACTTGCAAGTTTCTGCAAATTTTCTGTTCGGGTACTATTTTGGATTTTGAAAATTTGGCCAAAAGGATCTTTTGAATTTTCTTGAATATCTATCATTAGAATAATAATAAAATTCATTTTTAATTTTTTTCATTTTTAATAATAATTTTATTTAAAAATAAAATTTTTGTTTTTGTTG